>NC_067231.1:26526458-26721458 GCF_019924925.1 Ctenopharyngodon idella
TCCCGCGGGGGCCGACAGCCTAACTGCAACTTAGAGAGGCAATGTTCCGATAGCCTGGTCTGCCAAATTCACTTCATCTCAAAAACAAAGAGATTAAAAACATCTCTGAGACATGATGTACCCTTCACTGCTGTAACTTTGGAGATCTGGAGATGTTCAGAAGGGTGGCCCTCTAATGAAGCGTCTGTGCTGTTCGACTCGGTGCCATTATGGTGTGTGAACACATCAAGACTGCGCTGTCATATGCGGCCATGGTTATGTAGCTCCTTCAATCAAGACGCTCGTTTCCCTGCTTTTGAACGTTCGAGAGCGACTGAGTCTAATTGCTTTGTCGTTGTCCTTTACTTTTACTTTGCATTACTAATTAATGTCAACTTTGTGACATGTGTAGAAGACGAAAAAAATTAGGCTTTCCACAATCCCAGCATGCTGTTCTGCGTATACTGCAGTTAATGAAACAACGCTTGTATGTTAAAGACTTAGAGGAATCATTCATCATAAATAAGTAAATAAATATATTTTAAAATAAAATAATTAAAAATAAATAAAATAATTAGAAACCCCTATGATGTAATGTTTTCACCAGGGTTATTATCGTTGGCTACTAAACTAAAACTGTTAAAAAATATTTCTGTTAATTGAAATAAAGCTAAAATAAAATAAAATGAAATGAAATAAAGTGAAAATAAAATAAAAAGAAATAATGAAATCAAATCAAATCAAATCAAATTAAATAAATAAATAAATGAAAAAAATTAAATTAAAAATGAAATAATAAAATAAAATGACAAAAATGAAATAATAAAAAATGAAAAAAATGAAATAAAATTAAAAATGAAATGAAATAATAAAATAAAAAAAATAAAATAACAATGAAATAATGAAAAATAAAATAAAAAAAATTAAAATAACATGAAAAATGGAAATAAATAAAAACTAAAACTTACTAAAAATGAAATAAATATAAATTAAACCTACACATAGCAATATATATATTTTTTTTAAAAAATGGCAAAAGCACATAACAAGATTATTAAAAATTAAGCTAAAATTAATGTAAAAACTTATAAAAAAATGTTTTAAAATATATTCAAATAGAAAAATATAAAATATACAATTTTTAAATAAATAAAAGAATTAAAAAAATATTAATAAAAATAATAAAATAAAATAACAATGAAATAACAATGAAATGAAATAATAAAAATGAAAATAAAATAAATAAAATTAAAAATTAAATACAATGAAAAGTAAAATAAAATAAAATAAAATAAAATAAAATAAAAATAAAATGAAATAACATGAAAAAACTGGAAATAAATAAAAACTAAAACACTAAAACTGAAATAAATCTAAATAGCAATATTTAAACAAAATGACAAAAGCACATAAAATTATTAAAAATGAAGCTAATTAATGTAAAAACTTATAAAAAAAAAATAAGTTTTATACTCAAATATAAAAATATAAAATATAAAATGTTTAAATAGAAAAAATAAAAATAAAAGAATTCCAAAAATATTAATAAAAATAAAAAATCCCAAATATTAATAAAACTAAAAAACTGTAATAACACTGATTTTCAAAGAACATGTATGAACGATTTTTATAAAATGCAAATGAGATCCCCCCCCCTATAATATGACTAAAATGAATAAAAAAAATTTTAGTTTATGATGAATTTGACCTTAATGACATCAAACCTATAATATGACTTCAAAAGCATTATGAAGAGCCAAATTAACTTGTTTTAACCTTATTTTTAGTAGCTTGAGAAGAATATCATAAGGGTTTGGAACGACATGAGTGTGAGTAAATAATGACAGAATTTTACATTTTTGGATGAATTATTCCTTTTAAAAAAATATCTGACCTGTGTTGCACCTAAAACGGCATGTTCCTCTGTCACGACATTGTCTGGTGGGTCTTCAGACATGAGAGATGTAGTTTTGAGAAGCAAACGACATTGCTTTCAATGATTTATCTTTAAACTGTCACACAGCTGTGGAAAAAAAAAGAAAAAAGGGAGTAAGAGACAGAGAGAGAGAGAGAGAAAGATAGCTGGGCCGATTCTCCTCCCTGTGGCATCGATGTCAAAAGTGACACTGTGAAAGCTCAGCCCATGATGTGCCTATAAAACAGATCTGTCATCTATTAATCATTCATAAACAGGAGAATGCAGACGAGTCAGACAGCATCAGTGGGGGGAGGGGGAAGACAGAGCGAGCCGCAGGCATGCATGTGAGGTACGCTTTGATGCTAAAATGAACACGACAAAGGGTAAGGCGTCACAGGCCTCCTCCCTGACTCTGAGAGAGAGACCCTCAGTGGGAGTTTAAGTCTTAAACTGTGAGGTTGTTTTCCACGCCCTTACACCTTGACCAGATAACTACCGTTACCTTTAACCAAGAGTTCTCTCATTTGATCAGAAACGCAAGATTTTTGGAAGGGATTTTTTTCCGTAGGTGTGATATTACTTTTGTTGACCTAGTTAGTTTTTGTTAGTTTAGTTTTCTCCACAGCTTTTGTAGGGGGTTTTCTTGAAGGAAATGAATACTTTTATTCAGCAAGAATGCATTAAATGGATCAAAAGTGACAGCAAACACATTTATAATGTTACAAACAATTTTGATTTCAAATAAGTAAAAAATATTATATTATAAAAATGTTTTCAACATTGATAATAATAAGAAATGTTTCTTGCAAATCAGCATATTAGAATGATTTCTGAAGGATCATGTGACACTGAAGATCGCAGTCACACGGAAATATTCAGAAGTTATCTTTGTTTATACCATCTAGATTCTTAGTATTGATTCAAAACAGCTCACTTCAGGGCTCGCAAGCTGTTTTGTGAGACACAGGGCACATATTTTTATGATCTGAGAAACAGACTTTCACCAACACAAAAACATCCTGCATTTATTATTAATGAAATAGACCAAGTTCTATATTAACACCAAAACACAAGATAGTCCATCCTATTTAGACCAAACTACACCAAAAACTAAATCCTTCTGCATTATGCCTATATACTTTGCAAACACAAAAGCTTTTCAATTAATTCCTTGAACAACACAATAATGAAAACGATACATACCTAATAGCAATAAAAATATGTAGCCTACATCGTTAGCATTGATGTGTAACAAAGACTTTGAGTGTACTCACCATTAAAATAGTTGAAGGCAGTGGGTCTCATAGTGAATGTAATTTATAAATATTCCGTTTTGTGTAATAATGCGTTAACTACGAAATTTCTGATCATAGCCAAATGCTGCTGAAGACATTTCGTTCTGGAATACATGAATGGCCAAAACCACATAAGGTTTTTGCTTTCAATCGGAAGTTTGCTGAATGACCATACGTTTAGGGGGGCACACTGTGTCATCTAGGGGGGCACTGCCCCCTAATGAGCCCACCCCACCGGCGACGAGCCTGGCCTGAAGCCAGATCACTTTCGCTTCCATCCTCGCGAAAGTTTGTCAATTGTATGTGTTTAAATTCTTACCATTTTAAATATTTAAGCAATTTCACACAATTCAACCACAACAAAAGGCTCAATTCTGTGCTCAGGATCTATTTTTTGTGACACAGACAGCCGAGCTTGCAAAATAATACATTTGCCGCAGCTGTACACAAGGCGAGTTCGATTCCCAGTTCAAGGTTTGGGCTTTCTCAAGCCAACATCAAAGTTTGTTTACAAACTTTAGCTTCTAGTTCAAAATTATGGTTGCAGTTTTCTGTTGCTGGTGAAAGCCTAATATGTGAGTTTGCCTTTTATTTAGAAAAAGTATCATTAAGTTTCTAATTAGGCTAAAATTATAGCATATCTTTATTGATTTGACTTCATTTATTTTGATGCATGTCTCTCTGTACTAATCTAAAAGTTTCAGACAGGCCTTTTGCAGAACACATTTGAGATCCACCTGTCACTCATGACCTAGATCCACAGTTTGCAAGCACTTAAAATAAAGCTTAAATAATAACTTCAACGGTTGACGTCCAGGGCCGTCTCAATCTTTCAGCACACCGGCAACGGCCTCCCAAATTACATTATGCATGGCAGCGGAAAGTTAATTTCCACCTCATTCCCATCAACCTGTCAGAGGCTTGACAATTAAAAGCGGCTCGGCTTTAAACATTAATGAGACATGCCAATGACAATGTGCTAGAGGGGGAACCCAAAAGAACAGAGTCTCAGGCCCAGACGCCACCGTGAGTCGGAGACCCGCTTGTCATTTGTACCCAAATATCAATGCTAATCATATCGTGGCATATTTTTAAATACACAGAAGAAGTATGTATAATTTACAGTTTCTTATGCCCTCAGAATGAATATTTGATGTCGCTACCTCTCTTTTTTTCCCCCAGAATGAAGGAGAAATCTCTGAATTCATTGTCTGGGGGTGGAACTCAGGTGTCTTTGAATGTGTTTGTGCTTTCTTTGTCAAGCTGCCTTTGAAGAGAGTTTGTAGAGTTGGCAAAACTTTCCTGACAGAAGCGAAGACCAGACATTGTGAATATGTGGTGTTATCCCGTGTGTAAGGACAAGGCCTTTTCACAGCTTGCTGAATACAGCACTGAACACACTTCAAAGAGTTTGTTCAGAGGCGCTTCGACTCTGACCTGGTGTCAGTCGACTCGCTAATGGGATATATGGAGATTTTCATCACAGGAGGTGAGCAGCATAGTCTGATTCAAATCTTGTTTTAGAACAAACACATGCACCAATGCAACTGTGCCTTCACGGTGACGTTATTACATTTTTACTTAAACCAAGTTGAACTTTTTCCTTAACCCTACATTTTGAAACTCTGGGAAAAAATGCCAACAGTGCTATTATTATAGTTGTTTGATTCATGTAGGTGCGTTTATGCCATCTGTGTAATTTTAATAAACACAGCAAATATTTGCTTGTTTTATTACCTGCCAGGTGACAAGATGATGAATCGTTAATTTCCATAACACAAATGGGGACAGTTTATAGTGTAACGTTTAATACTTTTGTGAAATATATGAAACAATATATGCAATATCAGCAATAGTAATAGTGATGGAATCATCATTAATTATAACTGCACCCTTTCACCTGCAAAGCATCCGTCTTTTCTGTCATCGTGTTTTTGAAGCTGTGTGTGTGTGTGTGTGTGTGTGTGTGTGTAGTCCTGGTAAACCCTACGTTATGGGGACAAAATGTCCTTTTTGGACCACATTAGGTAAATGGCTTATAAATCATACAGAGTTATGTTTTTCGAAAATGTAAAAATGCAAAACGTTTCTGTGATGGGTAGGTTTAGGGAATAGAATATACAGTTTGCACAGTATAAAAATCATTGTCTATGGAAAGTCCCCATAAAACATGAAAACCCAACGTGTGTGAGTGTGTGTGTGTGTGTGTGTGTGTGTGTGTGTTTGTGTGAGGTCTGGTGGTTCTGGATAAATGGCAGCTGTGGTGTCAGGCCGTGAGAATGGAGGCAGAGCAGAAAACTTGGTCT
Organism: Ctenopharyngodon idella; assembly: GCF_019924925.1. NCBI lineage: Eukaryota > Metazoa > Chordata > Actinopteri > Cypriniformes > Xenocyprididae > Ctenopharyngodon > Ctenopharyngodon idella. The sequence continues at coordinate 26,531,957 of NC_067231.1, forward strand.
GGCCTGGTAAATGGAGGTTGATTGAAGAGGTGCTTCACTGCCTGCCTGACTGATGGACTTCAGGCCTGGATGCCTTGTCTGTCTCTCTCTTTCTCTCAGCTGCTGGAGAGGGTCTTTGTCAAGGCTTTGCCAGTCAAACTGATTGAGCTCTTGACCTCTGTCCTCCATGAGCATTGCAGTCTGTCTGTCAGAGCTTTACACTGGCCAGGGATCCACAAAAGCATCCAAATCCTGGTAATTACAGCATTCACTGACATGGAGCAGTTTTGTTGAATTCACTTGTTTAGTACTGATTAACATATTGAACCTCTGAACATCTTATATATTGATGTTGACGTGTATTAGCAAACATTTGTTTAATACAATTAAAGTAGCAAAGGTAAGAAAGGTGGTGACATCTTATGGATTCTAATGAAGTATCGTGTACAGCGAATGGTTGTGCAAATTTAAAGTTTCAATAATGTATATGACTTATATGGTGAATCTCAAGAAGAAATGTCCAAGTTTTATTGTTACGGTATGTTACTGAGAATTATGGATAAATGTGCTCAATTATCACAAAACTAATGTCTTATGCGAAGTATAATTTCTTAAATTATGCATTACACAAAATGCATTACTTGTTGCTTATTTCAGTACCGGCTGAGCAGGATATATAATTGCTTTTAATGAGCATTATCTCTGAAACATCTCAGAGTGACATGAAAGATTTTTTTTCATCAGTTTACATGCAGTGTTGTAGCAATTCTGCTGAGCTTTCGATGTTACTGAGGTCGGGCAGTAATATCAGAGTGTTGAGAGGTCAATTAAAATAGATGGCGAGAGTGTGACCAGGTTAAAAATTGCCCTGCCCTCATGGAAGTAAAGGCGACAAGGCCATAAAATCCAATAACAGCACCCCGCCTACACACACACACACACACACACACACACACACACACACACACACACACACACACACACACACACACACACACACACACACACACACACACACAGACAGCTCTCCTTGTGTTCCACATGGTAAAGTCTGATTGTTTACCTCTGTTAGTTTGGCTGACGGCTGGCCTTGCTTATGGCTAAGGGCCAGTGACAGCAAGACTGCAGGCCTGTCTGAACCCCCACACTCAGAACACACACACACACACACACACACACACACACACACACACACACAATTCCCTGTCATTCAAGAGAGACATACTTTATAGAGTTGTAATTCTTCATGCCTCAGCTGTACACAATGCATGTAAGGAAAAAACGAAAAGAACTGAAGTGCAATCAGCATGAACTGTCTTAGCTGGTATTTTTGATTGTAAGAGTGTCATTTTTTTATTCCACATAAGCTGCTTTTAGACAGGGCTGCGCAATATTCAAAATTCCAAAATTGGAATTCAGTTCGTAAGTGCATTTGAATTGAATTGTGCACATCTACTGGAGAAATGCAATTGGAATTATAGGCCGAATTAAAATTCAGATAATTTGAACAGGCAGTGGCATTCTGGGAAATGAAGTATTCTTCCATGCCGGTCCATATTCAGAAAATATAGCTACAGTTCAAAAGTTTGGGGTCTGTAAGATTTTTAATGTTGAAGTCTTATATGATCAATAATACAGCAAAACAGTAATATTGTGAAATTTAAAATCAATTTAAACTGTTTTCTATTGTAATATTTTACAATGTAATTTATTCCTGTGATGGCCATTACTCCAGGTCTCAGTGTCTCATGATCCTTCAGAAATCATTATGCTGATTTTCTGCTCAAGAAACATCTCTTATTATTATCAATGTTGAAAACAATTTGAACAGAGAGTTTAAAAGAACAGCATTTATTTGAAATAGAAATCTTTTGTGAAATTTTAAATGTCTTTACTGTTACTTTTGATCAATTTAATAAAAAAGATGTAGAGGAAAAAGAGGCCAGACAAGAAAATTATTACATTTAACTCTGAAAAAGTGTGTGTATATATATATATACAGTATTGCAAACTTTTGAACGGTAGTGTATATTTAAAGCTGCAGTCTGTAAGTTTTGCCTCTTTGTCGCCATCTCTGTTTGAAACCTGCAATTGCAGTTATTTGCGGAATTGTCATCTTTACGTGGGTTGTGCATCTGCTGTTAGAAAAGGCTATAAATGATCCGTCACCTGCAGCATCCTCACATGCGATATAGCCTACTAGCTGGGACTCCTTCTACATGTAAACAGACGTGACGTAATGACACAAAGACGATCGGCGACATGCTTGAATTTCCCGTGGAAGCCCACCAGTACCACTCAAATTAGAATACATTATTACAAGCTTTCCATTGTGAATCGGGCTAAGGTAAGGAGATAGTTTTGAACACTGGCTGGTTATGTACAGTACTTGCTCAAAAATTGATTTTGGATCATTTTTAACCAAAGAGTTACGGAGTGCAGCTTTAAAGTATATTATATCATCAGCATTCATCAGTATGTGTAGAAAACATACCTCATATCTCAAGGCATAGACTTTTCAAACACGTCTCTTTCTATAAGACTTTAACCCTCTGGAGTCTGAGGCTGAACTCTATTTAGCTCTATTTAGCACATCGTGCAAGATGCTCATGTTGGAAACTCGGTTTAGAATCCGGTCTGTATCCGGCTCCATTCTCCTCTTTTTCACCAGCAATTCTACTAGTGAAACTCTCTGCTGTCTGTCTCAATATAAAGAGTCTCACAAAATAAGTTTTGAAAACTTTATTTACAGCATATCACAACTGACAAGAGCAGCAAGTTCTGCTCTGAACCTACAGCAGGACCAGATTTGATCTTCAGCATTAACTCGCAGTTCAAAAAATAAATAAAAAGATCTGAGAAATAAGGCATAGGCAAATCAGAAGCATTGATCTGTAGCGTGCAAGAGCTGATACACCAATCCAGATGACATCAAACTCCCGCTGAAGGTTACACACACATCAGTGCAGAAAACAACCTCGCATCCTTAGCAAACAAGAGGTAGGTTTTGAGAGCTTTCTGAAAGGGGGTCCCAGGTTGGTTTTGGTAGCTTTGCAGTGGAAAAACTAGTCCAGACTGACTCGGCTAGAACTCAGTTTCATCCCATTGGACTGAATCGTAGTATCTGTCTTCATTGGCATTGAGTTCAATCAGAAATGCAGACATGAGCATGTCTTTGCTAGAAAGCATCATGGGGGGAAATTTGCACACCGTCAATGTCAGGAGGTTTATCCGAGGAGTGTGGAAAACTGTTTTTCTTAGTGTTGCCAACCTAAGTGCTCCCAAAGATTCCAATAGAGTCTGTCACGGCGGATCCGGCCCTCCCAACGCAAGATAAAACGCCTCATAAAAGTGCAGGGAAGTGAGCCCATTTGTGTCTATTAGAGAGAGAAGTTCCAGCAAGCCAGCCATTCCCGGCAACATTGCTTGTCACTGCGGAGAATCCCGCGGGATTGCGCTCTCTCCACCTACGGCTACCACGTTATTATTTCCCCTCCTTCACTCATCCCTTTCTGTGAACCCAGAGGAGAGCACAAGCTCTTCCTCTTTTGAAGAAGAGGAATGTATGTGTTTGCTCTTCTCTTTACAGCTAAATTAGGCTGTAGATGGTGAGCGTGGAGGAAGCTGTAACGACGGACAAATAGAATTATTTGTTCAGGCTTGTCTGATCACTCTAACCGTTATCTAGTTCCTCCTTCTCTACTAGTACAAGTACTGACAAAAGTGTGTTTTATACTATGCATTTTATATATTGTAATACTATCATAGTTGGTGCTTTTTTAGTTGCATCACAAGCAACACTGGTTCAACCAATGACGTGAGTTTGAAGAATACAGTATCTGTCCAATCAGTGACAGTATTTTTTACAATTCCATTTGGTTTTGCTAGTGATGCAGATGTTACATACATTATATAATTTATGTAGATTTACATTTATTTCAGTTCACATTTCTTGCACATTTTAATGCAGTTTTAGATGTATGGAATCTGCATTGTCATTTTGTAGGTGCATTTATTTTAACATTTGTTTTTGTGTTTTAATTGGCTGAAAAGTATTTAAAATTATGTTGTAATATTTATAACTGCTGTATATTTAATATATATTTTTTTTTCAATTATTTTCTTTCTTATCAGGATCTACCGATAAATCTATAAATGCCATTGTGGGTCTCTAAAGAACAAAACTAATTACACTGCTGTGAGTTCAAGAGGAATCAGTGCTGTTTACAGGTAAATTAATTAAATATTTTAATATGCATTTTTTTAAAATATATTTTATAATGTCTTTCCATTCAAAATCATTTAACACAATTCTCAATATTCTAAATAAATATAACTCATCTTTAAGTCCTATACCCAAAACTATATTTTTCTTAAAAATTTCTTCCATATCTGATTTACTTCTGTCCAATTTTATTATTATTATTATTATTATTATTATTATTATTATTATTTTACAAGTATAAAATATATGAGTATAATGAGCTTTAAGTTCAGCACAACTTCTCCAACATCCTAAAGATCAATGATTAAGATTTATGGTGTTATGAAATATCTCATATTATTTTTCCAAGCATATTCTTGCCATTATGGATATGCATTTTACTTCTTTTTGTAACAGACATTCATGCTTAAGTGATACATAGCATTTTATTATTACTATTATTTGTTAAAATTATTATATTTAAAATGCATTTTATTTTTCTAGTCTAATAATAATTTATTTACAATTATGTCAAAAACAGATTTTTTAAATTAAAATCTTCATATTGTGTATTGAACACTTAAACATAAAAATACTCAATTATTGGTTTCAGCCATAAAAGCAGATTTGAATAATATAACTTATTGTTATTTCACATAATAGATAACCTCACTACACATGATCTTATTGGCATGTAATAGCAAACCACAGTGTTTGATAAAGTACTCTTTAAGTGAAATGTTCTTCAGTGCAGTTCTGACATGCTTATGTGACGAGTAACAACATGTATATCAGTTCACTGACTCATCTGATTCACAGCACTGACAGCAGGCCTCGTGTAATATAGTCATTTCATCTGCAGATGAGTGACCCCCAAAACTGCACATTTCCATGGCCAATTTCAAAGATGTCTTTCTCTGCACTCAGCGCATGGCTCAGAACAGCCGGCAGAAGAAGAAAGATGAAGATAGAGACAAGAAAAGAGAGATGAAGAAATAGAAATGAAAGGCAAACATCATTCAGAAGTGATGCCAGGGATCCATCAGGCTGCCAGCTCTCACGGTCACGGATAAAGAAGGGAAAAACCCTCTCCGACTCGGATTCATATTGATGACTGAGGATTCTCAATGGCCTAAAAAACAACCGGGCGGGAATGAGGTGTATTTTCCAGCTTGAGTTCCAGGGCATGTTCCTATTAGTGGGCAGCACTCCTGAAGGAAACGGCATGAGTCTGCATGGATAGATGGCCTGTCACCCAGCCATACAATTATTCCTCTCCTGTCCTACAATGAGCCGTAATGGCCCGGAAGGTTGGGCTCAGACGAGTGAGAGAGAGAGAGAGAGACCGGGCTATTAATCTAACATATATTCTAGCTCACCTCCTGATATTTTTTTTCGAATCGCTACTATAAAACACGTCCTGCGTTCTTTGTGCCTGGAGAGTCTGGCAAAGCTTTAAATGTTGTGAACTGTCATAAATCAACAGATACACGTTACAGGACATTTACATTTACAAGACATTTAACTATCACTATACACTCTGGGTTAAAAACAACCCAAGTTGGGTTAAATATGGACAAACCCAGATATATTAATAAATATCCTGGCTCTTCCAAGCTTTATAATGGTAGTGAAGGGGGGCCAGATTTTAAAGCCAAAAAAAAAAAAAAATGCATTCATCCATCATAAAAATAATCCATACGGCTCCAGGGGGTTATTAAAGCCCTTCTGGAGCGAAGTGATGGGTTTTTGTCAGAAAAATATCCGTATTTAAAACTTTATTAACTATAGCAACTACCTGGCAGATGGCTGTACGCATCGATTTGCTGCAGAAGAGTAACCTCTGACCCAACACATGATGTAATGACGAGTGCGGAAGCTCAGAGGATAGAGCAAAACAAAACACTGATCACGAATTTAAGGTCTAAAACGAGAATTTTTAAAGAGAAATGTCGGAGGATTTCGATATAATTTTTTTTCCGATTTTAAAATGGATGAATTTTTTGGGGCTTCAAAATCTGGCCCCCCCCCTTCACTACTATTATAAAGCTTGGAAGAGCCAGGAAATTTTTAAATATATCTCTGATTGTGTTCGTCTGAAAGAAGATAGTCATATACACCTAGGATGGTTTGAGGGTGAGTAAATCATGGGATCATTTTAATTTTTGGGTGAACTATCCCTTTAAATGCAGCCTTGCTAAGCATAAGAGACTTCTTTTTCGAAAACATTAAAAGAATCTCAATTGTTCCAAACTTTTGACCGGTAGTGTATCAAGCATTAATATTAACAATAAATTAACAAAATTAAGATTTTATGAACTATTTTATTATGCATTAAAAGTAGAATAAAGTGTAAAAATATTTTACAAGAATAGTGTGAATGTAATATGGCCACCTGCATATAATCACACACGTTACCTAAATGCCTTTGCATGTCAACACGTTAATGAGTGTTTAACACCCTCCGTCCTGACCAACAGCTGAAACAGTCCCTGTGTGCCGCTGTCTTCTGATCCATTAGAATCTGGCTGCCTATTCACCCCAAATCCATTATCATTAGTGTGTGTGTGTGTGTGTGTGTGAGTGAGCCGTCCTGGCCCGGGCGTTTGGCTGCGGTGGTCTTATGCACAAGGGTCTTCGCTCCGGTGCAGTCGCCGATGAGCAACACCTGCTCCAGGCTCACTGAGACACCTCGACGCATCTCATGCAACACTTGTTCTGTCAGAATGCGACGCAGACTGCAGCCCTGCCAGACACCTCTGACTCTGAGGTAGACTTTCACACTTGTCCTTTCCACACACACACACACACACATATGTCTGAGTCCGTCCGTCCACTCCTTGTCTCCCCCCATCAGCCGGTACCCACCCCTTCCCTGGAGGTCCCCGGGGCCCCTGAGGCCCGCAGTAAAGGGGACAGAAAGTGAAGTGGACAGAGGAGAGGCCCTTTGGAGGATCCAGTCAAGCGTGGCCATGAAGACCCTGGCTGTCCGATGTCACTCTCTCTATGATATCCTTCAGTGCGTCTGAGCCGACCGCAGATACCTGCATTATAAATGAGAGGGCTTTTATTTCCATCACAGACAGTCCCGCTGCAAGCGTCCAGACAACAGACAATATTCTTCTCTTTCTTAGCCTGAAAGCCCAACATGTGCACTGCTGTAGTCTGAATGAACAGATGTTAATTATAAAATACTGAAGTGCACTGGTCAAGTGCTCGAGTACAGATGGATTATGGTAGTTGTGTTGATCTCGTAGACCTAATGAAAAGTTCAAAATTGCAAGGGAACAATAAGAAATTAGAGAGTTATCTTTATCATTAAATCATAACGTGCTTTTCAGGAGTTTTAGTAGAAATAGTTATTTTTTGTATGACTAAAAATAGCCATTTTGATCTAACATAATGTACTCTTTTTCAAACATAATTATTGTATTCTTAAAATAAAGTAATAGTAAAAAATACTATATATATATATATATATATAAGACCCTGGACCTCAAAACCAGTCATAAGGGTCATTTTTTTGAATTTGAGATTTATTCATCATCTGAAAGCTGAATAAATAAGCTTTCCATTGATGTATGTATATTTGTTAGGATAGGATAATATTTGGCCATATACAACTATTTGAAAATCTGGAATCTGAGGATGCAAAAAAAAATCAAAATATTCAGAACGTCGCCTTTAAAGTTGTCCAAATGAAATCCTTAGCAATGCATATCCACTCACAAAAATAATTTTTGATATATTTACGGTAGGAAATTTACAAAATGTCTTCATTGAACATGATCTTTACTTAATATCCTAATGATTTTTGGCATAAAAGAAAAATTGATCATTTTGACCCATACAATGTATTGTTGGCTATTGCTACAAAAATACCCGTGCTACTTATGACCAGGGTCACATATATACACACACACTATTTTGTTATATATTGTTTTTTTTTTGTTGTTTATTGTTTTTGGAAGAAATGCATTAAATTGATCAAAAACGGTCATTTAAAGGGTTACAAAAGATTTCTATTTCAAATAAACACTGTTCTTTTGAACTTTATATTCATCCAAGAGAAAAAAATTATGTTTTCAACACTGATTATTATAAGAAATGTTTCTTGAGCATCAAATTAGCACCAAATCAGCATTAATATAATAAAATATATTAATGTAGAAAAGAGTTATTTTAAATTGCAATAAAATATTCACAATAGTCTCAATATTACTGTTTTTATTGTGCTTTTGATCAAATACGCCTTAATTGGTGACCATAAGATATGTCTTTCAAAAATATTAAAGAATCTTACCAACCGCAAGCTTTTTATTGGTATAGTACATATATGACAGTTTTGAACTAGATTTTTTATAAAATACACAATTATCTGTTTGGACTTCTGACTTCATACTGTAGTTATAGAGATGTAGCCCCTGTGACAACTAGCCCCAGCCTCTCCTATTATGGAACATTTCTCTATAACAAATTTGCAATATTAGGAAACAGAAAACACTAATAACAATTAGAATGATATTATCATATTCTACATGTTGTTACTGCTTGTACAAATAATTACATTACTTGAAAAATAAGTTGAAATGCCTTAAGGTGCTGAAACTAATACTAAATCAGCCAATTATAATAACTGGAATGAAGGTCTTAAAGGATTTTTGGCCTGACCTTTATAGAATTTATTGGCTCGGTTTTTGCCGAGAGGGAAATGGAGAAGAACCTCCGCCAACTCCTCAAAAGCGGTTTGTTAAAAAATACCACTGATGCATTAAAAGCAGGAGGGGACTTTTTATGTACCTTTTGCCATTTGCTGATAATTTAAGTTAAGATAAAGTGGCGTCCTCGAAACCAGAGTGGAAAATATGCCTGTTTATCTGCGCAGAACAATAGCGAGGCCCGATCTGGCCGGCGTACAGTGGCAAATTTCCTAATTAGGTTATATCGCCTGCGGTCACATTTTTCGTGAGTTCTTTCTGTGTTCAGCGGAAGACCAATTAGCACTCGTAGCCTCATGAACATGGTATAATGAGAACCCTCAACCCTGGCGGAAAGCAAATACCACGACTCTGCAATAAGGAGCTTATTTCTCCTCTTCTTTCTGCGCAAGCCAGCTGGCTCTGACACGCCGTAAAACTGGAGGATGAGGAAGAGTGGAACAAGACAAAACAGGCTTTAGCAGGACAAGCTGTCCATGTCCCAGCATATCTGCGTGTGCCATAAGATGTCCGGTTGCAAAACAACAACTGCTGACACTGGAACTGACGAGAGGGGGAGGCTTTCAAACAGAACGGGGTCGGGGCTTTTCTTTTCCAGATTTAACATGAATAAGCTTGAATTTAGGGGATTACTGCGGATGGCGACTTGATTTGTTTATTTATTTTTTTGGGTGCTAACAGAGTCTGGCATGCCACTGCTGAACGCTCGTGCCAGCAGCGTGTTCGGGGAGTGGCGACTGAAACGCAGACCCGCTCTGTCCTTCTTATCAGACGCTCAATGTGCTGCCTGTTAGTTACGCTGTTTTATTGAAGATTTCCCCAAATCGCTGTTGGTTCTTCCTCACTTCCTGGCCTTCAGCAGCTGTCCGTCAGCCAGAGCTGGAAAGAGACTTGAAATTAGGATTTCAAGTGCTGCAAGATTAGGAAAATTCCCTTGGTTTTGTGACCTTTTGAGTATGGTTTAAATTAACGATGAAAAGACCCAATTATGATGGCTGCAAGCATAATGAGAAAATCGAGAAAAACATACTGATTGATCTATATATTATATTACATTATATTATATTATATTATATTATATTATATTATATTATATTATATTATATTATATCATATTATGTTGTTATATTACATTGTTATTTTATGTTATATAATTATGTACCTTGGATTAGATTTAAATTAATGATGAAAGTGTCCAAATATGAAGGCTGCAATGATAGCATAAAAACAAAATAATTTTAAGCATACAAGTACATCACTCTATATAATATAATATAATATTATGTTATATTATATTATATTACATTATGTTATTTTATGTTATATAATTATGTATCTTGAATTAGATTTAAATTAATGATGAAAGTGTCCAAATATGAAGGCTGCAATAATGCATAAAGATAAAATAATTTTAAGCATACAAGTACATCACTATATATAATATAATATAATATAAAATAATGCATTATATTATATTATATTATATTATATTATATTATATTATATTATATTATGGAGTTTTTGGTCTATGCGCCTCATTTGGACATTTTTTAAGGTGCTGTGAGTTCCTGGCTTTTCTTAGTGGTTGTTAGCATATTGCATAACGAATTATGCACTGAAGTTTAAGTGATTCAAACAAACCACTATCCCTAAATATGAGTGATGCTTGCCTTAGCTTGAATATAATGGGTTTTTATGAATTAAATATTGCATAATCAATGTATAATTGATTTTTAAAATGGTTTAGTAGAACATTTCATTAATTCTCTATGGACAAATGGTTAAACTAATGTGGTCTTGATCATTTTCTTTTCTGATCAGAGATATGATGGCTGCCTCCCTCCCTTCAGACCAACATTAAAGTGAAGGTGGCCTGGGGATCTCTCTCTCTCTCTCTCTCTCTCTCTCTCTCTCTCTCTCTTCATCTGTCTATCAGCCCGTAAGCCAGCCATGGAGATGAAACACAGAACACACTCGTCTTTATGGGCCCCTATGAGCAGCCAAAAAGATCTGCAGGAAAAACGGCCACTGCTGGCGCCACCACCACCACAACAACAACACTGGTGACAGTTCAGCCTCGGGATAACAAGACTTTATAACCTCATGAAGAGACTGTCTGATCATCCGGCCTGATCTTTATGATTCAGACAGAAGGAAAGAGAAGCCCAAGAAGAGAGGAAGGGTACCTCTGAGAGATGCTGAGGTTATAAATGTTTGTCTCGTACCACATACACACCTGCTGCTCGTGTCCCTCCTCACTCCATGAACTCAAAGGAAGGAGAATCCAGAAATGTCCTGCAGAGAACAAAAAAAAATGAACAATTCGGAATAGAAACCTTCGGAGACAGTGGCTCAGTTAGTGCAGTGATGCATGGAATAGTGAAAATGAAACAGACTGAAAATGTCCAACTTATGAACGAATCATTCTGACCGGTTTTATGAACTGGATCAAACGATTCATTGAAAAGATCCAGCTCAGATGAATGATTCCTCCAAGAATTGGGACAATGCTGTTTCTTAGCTATCATATGACTTCAGAAGACAGGAGTATAGCACATAATTCATATATGGACCACTTTTATAGTGCTTTTTTATTTATTTATTTATTTTAATTGAAAGCCACTAGAATGTTCTTAACACAAATTTATCATTTATTTTTTAGAATAAAATATAATTTGTATTTTTTTTAAATTTCATGAAAACAAATGTAAATGTGTCCTTAAAAGAAGCATCACCAAAGGAAGAGGTTAATTTGAATGAATATGTAATTATACAGAATATGTGAATTATAATATTTAATACTAATAATAATTATTATTTTTTAATATTATTATCATCATCATTGTGCATGTTAATATTTAATGAATATATATATATATATATATATATATATATATAGAGAGAGAGAGAGAGAGAGCGAGAGAGAGAAATTATATATATATATATATATATATATATATATATATATATATATAATTTAATTAGAATTAGAATTAGAATTATTTTTATATTTTATTATTATAATTATTTAAATTTTTAATTCTTTTTTTAGATTGTATTTTATATTTATACATTTTTTATCTTTTATATCTGCTTTGTACCATCAGTCTTCATTCTTTTATGAATTTAACAAGGCCACACAGGGTCTGTTTTTTCTTTTATAGTTTTATAAAATGTTTCTTTTTTTGTGTCATTACAATTTGAGTGAATTTGTCACTCAAATTACAAAGAAAATGCTTGGTATTTTTACATAATTTCCCTCATTTTAAGTAGCAGAAAAATAGCTAATATATTTATTACATGTATGATATTCAAAATATGGTTATATTATCAAAATAGTCAGCTATCAACACAAGATTGTCTGTCCAATGTAAATGAATCCTAGAATAGATGATTGCAAAATCATAACTTTTTTTTTTTTCCTCTGGTCTGCAGCTTGTTTCAGTACTCAGAGAGATTCATATCTGCTTCCTGTATTTCCACATCACTGATTACTACAGTAAAGGCCTCTGGGATTCGGCCTCCGCCTGTCAGAGTTCTGTCAGAGCGCTTTTCTCCTTATTACCTGTAATATCAGCCCCTCTTTTAACCCTTTTTAACATGAGCACCTCAATCTGCTTTTAAGGACGCTTGCGCTTTCTACAGGAAGTCCCATAATTCTCTCCAGACTGGGGCTCTTGGGTTTTAGCGGTATGGCTGTATGGCGTCTTTTTTAGTTCACATCATGAAGCGATCAGGGCATTGAGTCTGAACAAGGCTGACAGGTCCATATACAGTACGGCCTCTTTCCCAGCGTCTGCCTATTCTTCCCGTTCACGCTTCAACGTCCGCCGACATCTGATAGATATTTCCTTCTCATTACAGCCAGCCTTCAAACACAAATGACACGTTTTCAAAACTTCGTTCCAACTAAACATCTTTCACACCTTAATTGGCGCTTGAATGTGCTCGGTCGCCAGCAGCGTCGTTAGCATGGGATATAAAAATCAATCTTTGTGGTATTATTTCTGCCATGTAAGGCAGTCAAAATGGTCATTGAGTCGCAGTCATTCCCTTCAAAACTATATCAGTCAGAATAGCCTAAATTGAAGTGTGGAGTTGAAGCGCTGGCGAAAAAAAACTATTTCTTACCCTGAGGGAAACCCGTGGGAGAAGCTTCATATAAATCTAAAGAAACAACATCGATATCAACATCTGGGGCATCATCTTCTCCCGGTGCGGACAACCCGCTCTCTCTTACACATATCCACATAAAACACTTGCACGCGCCTTCATACTCACACATGATATGACCTTTCAGCGAGCGAATCGCTTCGGATGAAACATTTATGAACCGGACATATCAAAACATTCCTGTTGAAATACCTCTGTATTTTCATTATTTATTTTTCTTTCTTTTTTCCTTCTCCCAGCCATCTATCAGCACAATATTTGCCACACATCAGAATCCATCTGACCTTAAATATGCAACCCGAAACCGGAAAATGACTTGGCACATTTGAGGGGGTAAAACGTAGACACGGTCTCTGTGGAATATTGAGTATCCACCAAACCCCAGTTTGAGGTGTAAGAGTCGACCCTCGGCCTTGTCAGCACCCTCACATCAAAACTTCCATGCAGTTTCCCCAGGAAAAGCCGTCTGGGTCCTGGCGGTGACCTTTCTAGACTGCCGTTAACCTCTCAGGGATTCTAGATCCTTCTCTTCCTGCTCCTGACCTGGGGCAATGAGCGCCGGTGACCTTTGAACCCCAAATCTAAGGGGGGAAAAGGACCCAGAACCTCCTCCTTCCCAGCAGACAGTTCTGTGTCACAGTGGAAACCCAGAGGAGAGAAGGCACTGGTGAGAAAGGCCTGCGAATGGATCACATTTCTCTGTCTGGCTTGGTGGAAAAGCCCATGATAGACATGAAAGACTGTCAAGATAAATCCAGAGAAAGAGAGAGAGAGAGATGGGACTCCATATGTAGGTATTCTGTAAGGCCAAAAATCCATGTTGTTGCATGAAAAAATACATGAGAAATTGAGACACAGCCGGGTGAGGGAGATAGGTGGTTAATTTTTCTATTTATATGGAAAGCTTTGCTTCAAAATCTGTTGTTTGGGAGTCTGATCACTGAACACGACACTGTAATCACTTCATGTTTCTTCGAAAGACCATCAGCCAAGTCAAACCTAAACTGATATGTTGCATTTGATATGTTTTCTGTAGTTACAGTGACCCCAAAAATATACTGCAGCATTTGTTTGCAGATGTTGCTTGCTTTGATACACAACCATTCAAACATTTGAAGTCGGTAAGATTTTTAATGTTGTTGAAAGAAGTCTCTTATGCTCAGCAAAGGCTGCATTTATTTGAAATAGAAATCTTCTGTAACATTATAAATGTCTTTAGTCAATTTTGATCAATTTAATGCATCCTTGCTGATTAAAAGTATTAAAAATCTTACTGACCCCAAACTTTTAAAATGTTGATGTATTTTAAGGCAGTGGCTATTTGCATCGATAGATATCGATAGATGCTATTTACACATATTTTCTTAGCGATAAATGCTATTTACACTGTTCAAAACGCGATATATGCTATTTACACTGTTCAAATCGCGATATATGCTATTTACACTAAGTTCAAATCACGATATATATGCTATTTACACGGTTCAAATCGCGATATATGCTATTTACATTAAGTTCAAAATGCAATATATGCTATTTACACTAAGTACAAATAGTGATATATGCTATTTACACTAGTTCAAAACGCAATATATGCTATTTACAATGTTCAAATCACGATATATGCTATTTACACTGTTCAAATTGTGATATATACTATTTACACTAAGCTCAAATCATGATATATGCTATTTACATTAAGTTCAAAATGCAATATATGCTATTTACACTGTTCAAATCATGATATATGCTATTTACTCATGTTCAATAAAATCAAGGACTTTTTTGAATCATAGCATTATTATGGCAGTCCTTGTTATGAAAACATCTCATATGATAAAAAGTTGTATTATCTAATGTGAAAAATTGTATTATTTAAATTGTAAAGTTTTTAAACATCATGGTAATATTTGTTGTACTGCATTTAATTTGTGCTAATTAAAATTACATCAAAAACATTTAATCAAGGAAAAAAAACGTTCTAATCTAAAGAGTCACCATTGAGAATAATGGAGATTAAATGCATTGCAATAATGAGAATTTAGGTGGAAATATACTAGAACAAATTTCAGTATAAATTGTTCATTAAACCTTTCTTCCGTAACTTGTCATTTCAGTGTAACATATTTTGCATGCAGAAACTCTTAATGAACCAGAAACTTATTTTTTATTTTCTTTTGGTTTTGGAGGGAAAGTGTTTTAGTGAGCTTCACCAATATACACAAGCATGCATAAAGACACAGCATGTTCACTAGCAACAAAATTGGCTCCTTTTTTACCAAACACATACACACTACAGATGAGTAATTGTGAAAACAACAAGGTCATGGAGTGTTCTGTGCAAACAGACGTCTCTTGGAGTGCCGTCCCTCCCCCGGTTGCCGTGGCCCTGTGTGCAAGGTGCACCTGGGCAGCTCCATCACCCCCGGTGACCATATGGATGGGTCAAAGGACACACACATACACACACAGATGCACCTGGACACTCTCTCACACACACACACACCTCATGCACAGGCACAGAGGGAGAGAGAGATTGAGAGAGCGCACCTGTGCTTTAAACAGACCCCCGGAGGTACCTGAACATGAGGAGATTAGAATGAGGAGAGAGAGAGGGGGAGATTTTAGCGTTTTCAACAAACTGCACGAGAACATATTTATCAGACATTGGGGGAGTGTTTCAGTCTTTTTGCAGGAGTGAGGACAAGTTTTCTTGAAGTGACCTAGACCTACTTGCAGCAGAACGGTTCTGTGCCAAGTCTTTCTTTAAAAACCCATCTTTATTCTGCTACTATTATTAGTGGTGCTTGCTTTAGCAATAACTATTGTTATTTCCAGGCCCACACAGAATCTGCAGGCCCGGCTCTGAAAGCGAAAGCTCAGCAAATTTCAGCAGAATTGGAACTTCTGTCATTCACAAAGTTCTACATGTTTTTCCCCTTTTGTTTGTTAATTGTTTTGGTTAATATCATTTTGCAATCAGCAACAAAAATATAGTAATCAGATCTGTTTATGAGCACAATTTATGATGTATTCTGGAGAATTTCATGAATTTTCTCCCAACGTCAGAGCAGAAAAATGACAAAAAATTTGAAAATTCTGACTGGATTTGGTTATTGCTTAAACTTTTTTTTCTGCTCAAAACTTTTGTAGGAAACTCTCACATTTATGTTACAGACATTAATGATACCTTAAATCATGCACTTTGTCAAAGACAGGTGTGTTATTTCTTTTATATATTTAATTTTTTGCTGGACAGATGATAAAATGGTGGCACAAAAATCCATACATTTTATTTCATTTTTAGGCTTTTTATGTGTTTATTGGACAGATTTTTTTTTTTTTTTTTTGGGCTTTATTCAACATTTTTATTTTATAATTATTTTATTTTATGTAATTTTAAGCACTTTATGTCTTTATTGGACATACCGGGCATGGGAATGGGATTTCTATTTTATTTTATTTTAGGCACTTTATGTCTTTATTGGACATACCGGGCAGGGGAATGGGATTATTTTATTTTATTTTATTTTACACAAGAGCAGAGATACGGGATGTAAATAACACATACCATTTACATTTGACCTAAATGACAAGACTTATTTTACAAATTTTTCCTCTCAGCACTCTGTCCATTGTCTCTGAATGGTACTTGAGAGGATGATCATAACGAGCTCATTATGAACGTATTGTTAATAAGAGTCTCTGTCATTATCTCTTCATCTGCAATTGGGCCTGATCATTTCCACGTCTGTTAATGGTGTCATACAGTTATTTTGTTTGATCATTATCTCGCGCATGTCTCTAAAGAGGATGTGTGTAGGCCTGCAGTGTGCCACTGAGCGTGCTGAAATATGATATCTTTCACAAGTTTTGTTTGATGATTTCAGTCTTTAATATTTTTGCACTCTGTACTTTATTGCTCAAGCATGCAGAGAGATGTCTTCCTAGAAGCTTATTATAGCGAAGGGCTCATTCCTCTCGCCAACACCTGTTCTACTGCAATTTACCTGTTTACTGACAAGTTACCAATGTGATAATTTACCCGAGCCCGGTCTGCGTTCCCTGTCCGTACACCTACTGCTCTGAGCTGCCGTACAGCAGATGTGTGTGTGTGAAAGAGAGAATGAGAAAAAGAGAGAGCGAACTGAGAAACAGTGAGGGGGAAATGCATTAGCCACTGTGTGTCTCTAAATCACTCATTTTGTTTATCATGTAAAACTTAATATGTAATTTGTGAAATGATTGTCTTTGTAAATGTGAAATCACATTTGACTAAAGGGATAGTTCACCCAAAAACACACACAAAAAAAATCATTATTTACTTATCCTCATTCCTGAGCTTGTTTGAACTGTTTTTGATATTTTTCTAAATATCTTCTTTTGTGTTCCACAGAAGAAAAAAGTCATACAGATTTGGAACAACATGCACTCTTTGAAAAAAAGGTTCAGTTGGGTTCTATATAGAATCCTAGGGTTCTGACTATGGTAAAGAACCCTTTATGCTAAAAGGTTCTATATAAGGAGAAATGTCTTAAATGATTGCTACTTTAACAGATTATTTCATTTTTTTTCTAGTGATAAAATGTTTACGAGTGGCTTAATTCATGAAATTTGAATTAAAGCAAAACTGATTAAAAGAAAAATGAAATTAACATGAACCGCTAAAAGGTTCTATATATGAAGCGGCTGACAGAACCCTTTAAGATTCTAGAACCTTTTCTTCTAGTGTAAACAGTGAGTAAATTATGCCATGAATCATTTATTTTTTTTATTTTTTTTTGGGTGAACTATCCCTTTAATGCAAGTATGTGTTTTTATTGTGCACGTTAAATGGGGCTATATGTAAGACTTTTCATGTATTTTTTTTTTTATTGCAAATGTGTGAAAAGTTTGTCACGAATCTTAAAAAACGAGACCTTCCCCGACTTCCTAGGTTATGTATTAAAGCCTGTAGTCTGATTTTTATGTGAAGGACTCGGGTCGTTTTTTCCGGGAAATTCAAAAGGATGTGACGGTTACGCGCGCTCCCGCGAACCTCTCTTCCATTATATGACACATGAAACGAATGCTTACACATTGCAGGATAATGCTTTCTTTGCTGTTTTCTCACCGCTGTCATTTTAGTTGTGTTTATTTTGTTATTGAAACGAAGGTGCGCAACACATATTCATCTAAACATAGCTCTCAGCAGCGTGGACGACGTCGGGATGTTTGTTAACAGTATATCGCTGCAAAGGTAGGCCTATTTTCAACTTCTTTTTACACCTAAGCAAAGAACAAAAACGAACTTCGCCATGAGTAAATCGATTCAAAACCTTGAATCAGGATCAGTCTCTTGTACGTTACGTGTGCACGAGCAAGTTGCTGACTGCAGTTCATTTAACGGCCACTGGTGTCGCTAATAACAAGGGTTTCTAAATTCTACATACTCTATAGCCTCTAACTAAATATCTGTCTTTGTAATTCTTAATCAGGAAGACTTGTTCCTCCTTTTTTATCTTTCTTATTTGGCTGATGTCACATATCCTTCTTAATTTTAAACCTCTCCTCTCCAACCACCTGCCTCATTTTTCACTACCCAATCAAGTTCTGGCAGATAAAATCAAGTCTCTATTTTGTTTTATGTAGCCTATCTGTATGTTGCATACAGTGTGTAATTTCAGTTTCCAATCTGTTTGTTTTAGCATAACATTGTGTCAAGCACGTGCATTACTTTGGAAGCGGGTTTTACTGTTCATTAATGCAATTCATTTGGTGACACTAGTGGCACCCTTTAAAATACTGTAAATGTGACTTGATATTTTGTTAGCTAATGCAATGACATTTTTAAGAGCACATTGTTGTTAGTGCTCTTGTATCAGACATTGTGTGGTCAGGAACTCCTAGCACAGCGGCTCTAGGCAACTGTTCAGCCCATTAATTTATGATTTACAGCGATTAACTTTTGCTGATTAAAGTGATTATTTGGAGTGTGGTGCGCTCAGGCCCAAATGATGTGTGGCATTGCTCTGTCTTCCTCCAGTGTGTCGGACCATCATGCCAACGGCTTTAAAGTTCCATCAGGGATCCCTGCCGAACCTCTGCCAGGCCGGCTAATCTGTAATCATTCATGGCTGACTTATACAAACTGCTCGTGCTGGTGCTCATTTCTGGCACTCGACAGCAACCGGCGAACGCGTTCTCCATCTCCCTGCAGTAAACAAACAGCGCGTGGAAAGGTTACCCAATAGTGTGAGCAGCCAGATCTCCAAAGGAAATGGGGTATTAAGCACGTCGGAGCTTTTCAAGTCCAAAAAGGTGATTTGGGTTTCGAAATGGATGACTTTTTGTTTTACTTGTTTGCGTTTTTGAAGCTCTGACTGCTCCATGGGAGGCTTTTCTGCCGACCCCTTCGTAAGCACAGTAATATGGTCCCCTGAAGTCAGCATTTGTTCTGAGTGGTTTGGATCACCTCGGTTTCATATAAAGGCCTTTATCTGCCATTAATGTGGCTGCTGTTCTTTTTAGTAGATTTGCAAGGGAGTTATTTAGAGCATTTGAGCATAAACAACATCTACAAAGTTACGATTCTCAAAGTTCAATGCAAAGGGAGATATTTTCTTTTATCGCTTTTTTTAAGGACTACATACAACAAACAGCTGGTAGGGACTACAGTGAGCTTCTTCTTGGGTTGGTGACATCACAAACCCCCAAATTTATAAACCCTGTCCCCGAGAACATGAAGAGTTGTTGTAGTAGAGTGTTGTTGCCATGCCGTCATTTTACGCCGGACTGCTTCACAAACGAGGGTCAATTCAACGCTGGATTTGCTCAAAAGATTAACATGACGGCACATGCTAGTCAATGAGTTGAATCAACTCCACAGCAACTACGTAAATTTATCCACTAACTTTCATTCTAAAAGATGTAACTTTTTCCTGAGTCTCTCCATCAGTGTCCGACTCTGGTTTGAAGAATGTAAGGCTGAACACCGTTACTGACAATCCTCATTTTGGCTGCATGAGATTCTCTAGCTTTGTTGTTGTCGAGCAACTGAAGCACGAGCTGTTAAAGCTCCGCCCTCTTTTGAAAAGGGGGCTGGGAGCAGCAGCTCATTTGCATTTAAAGGGACACACACAAAAACAGTGTGTTTTTGCTCACACCCAAATAGGGGCAAATTTGACAAGCTATAATAAATGATCTGTGGGGTATTTTGAGCTGAAACTTTCTGGGGACACCAGAGACTTATATTACATCTTGTAAAAGGGGCATTATAGGTCCCCTTTCAAAATCACTTTTTATATTTTTTTCCTAATTTTTTTTTAGTCTATGACTGTCTATGAGAGACAGAAATGCACGTAAAAATATTAAAAATGATATATAATTGGGAAAAGGTCAACCATCTTGGTCATCATAAATACACATTAAGACTACAAATAGAGACAAAAAGATGAATGTTCACACTGCTCTTCTCCATATAATGAAAGTGTTTGCAGATGGAAGACGTAGATCTCCAAAAATGACAACAACAACAACAACAACAAAAAAAAAACACTATAAATGCACAATAAAAGTGTCTTAAAAATAGTCTTCAGAAGTCATATACCTTTAAAAAAAATTAAAAATCTTTCCCTTCTGCTGTAGCTCTCAAATCTCATTTGAATTTCTGCGTATTCAAACTTCAAAGTGAAATATGAGCATTCTGTCTAACCTCTTCTTTTGTGTTTTTTAGATGAATGAAAATCATACATTTTCAGAACAACGTGAGGGTGAGTAAATGAGGAATGTTGAAATGTATGTGAAAATACCTTCACATGGAGCTTTTTCCATAAGGGAATTAACACATTTTATTCACAGAATATAAATTAGGTTTTTTTTAACACAAGTGAGTTCATGTAATAATTATACCAACATTCATTAGAATGTAAATACAAATATCACACTGGGAATTTTAAAAGTAAGCCACTGTAGGTTGTACAAAATATGTGCATTGAAAAGAGACAAAGTATATCCCAGATTTAATCTACTAATTATGATTTAAATATAATTATCATTAAAGTCATTGCAAGAATGCTAAAGGTTAAATTCCGTTCCATTGTGCCGAAGTGAGATTATGTCAGCTTTCAGGTGAAGTCGTGCAGCCGTTTGTGGGAGTCCCCGAAGGTCTGGGGTTATCGTCACTTCTGGTATTAATCTAATAAGTGAAGTTTAGGTGCTAATGGAGGGCCAGGTGCATGTGTGTGTGGTGGGCCGGCCTTGGGGACACTGCTCTTGAGTGTGTGTGTGTGTGTGTGCATCAGGTGGGCTTGAACTGGCTCATTTGACTCAGACAGCATGCGCTTTGGACGTGACCTAACCTGAGCGGCAGGAGGCATCTGCCTAATGATGAAAAACTGGAGTGTGCCATCTAAATGATCATCCACTTCCCAACACACACACACATGTCCCATCATCCTCCGATGACACAGCCAGGCATTCTTTAAAAGCAGAAATGTCACGATGAGTTAAAGTTAACTACATGCCTGTTTCCTAAATGCAAAAACTTTCTTTGCAAAGTATGTCAAACAAAATACATGTATTATGATGAATGTCACAAAACTGGTCAGGGTCATATTTCACCTTACATTTTTTTGACTAGTGAAATGCAGCCTATTTTGGTGGGCCATATTACTGTAATAAAACATTGAGGATTTGTTTATTTGAGGATTGTATTTTTTTTCTTCTTGAGGTGATATTCACCCTTATGTACAGTAGTTTATTTACAAATACATTTAACATGCATGTTACCACTGGGAGATCGCAAGGTCAGTCCGACCTGTCTGTACATTAAAATAACCAACCTCAGTCGGCCCCAAACAATACATGTAAGGGCTTTAAACATGCAGACGGGACCCTTAGAGATCCGACACACGGAGGGGACCTGGCTGAAGCTGGCACGCCGGCCGGAAATTTCTGGCAAGGGCCAAATCCCTCACCCACCCTGAGAAATAATAAATAATGGCTCCATTTTGTTCGCGACTGTGGCCCAGAGCCCACACCATTAGACATTAGAGGCAATTTGCAGTCAACTCTCAGACCTGCTTTATCTAAAATATTATCAATGAGCCTGTCAGCCTTGGCTCTAACCTTCTTTTGTTATTTTCGGCTGTTCTCTCAGTAGGATGTGCGGCTCGTAGCCCGGTTCCCCCTGCAGACTATAGCAACAGGATGTCATACACCTGTTTTGCTTAAGGCGGGGACTCTAGCCCTCCTCCCCGCCTCCCGCTCTTTCCTGGGCCGGCTCTGGCGCACGGACCAGCCCGGCTGGACGTATATGTCAGGATGTGAGATGAAGGCTGGTGAAGGTGCAGCTGTTGCATAAGAAAAGTGCCAGGGGCTCGAGCTTCCCACGGTGAGCTTTAATTTGCGTCTCTCTCTTTCTCAGCCCCCTCTTTCCTCTCTCTCACCTTCATCGGGCGACTACAGATGCGGAGGCCCAACACCCTCACCCAGATGGGTCCTCGCCCACGGCACTGTTTGTGTGTGTTATTGAGTGTAAGCGATTGTTTGCGCATACATGTGCTACAGGGGACAGCATCGCTGATTCCCATGGAAATGTGTCATCTTCTGAATGGTGATGTGTGTCAGTCAGTTTTACATTCCTATAATCATTTACTGCAGATGATCATGAAGTGGAAATAAAAGGTTTTGTAGGTCAGGGGTTTAATGGTCCTCTGATTTGTGCCTGTTACCTCGTATGACTTACAGCTAACTAACTAACTTATTAAAAACAACCCAAGTTGGGTTGAAAATGGACAAACCCAGCAATTGGGTTGTTTTAACCCAGCGATTGGGTTAAATGTTTGTCCAACTTGCTAGGGTAGTTTTATTTAACTCAACTATTGTTTAAAAATTACTATATGGCTGGCTTAAAATGAACCCAAAATATATTGGCAATTAACATTTATTAACAAGTTTAATGAATTATAATTAAACAATAAACATTTATTAAACTGCTTATTAATAAATGCTCACCTTCTGATTATTATTGTTGCCTCCAGTAATTATGTGTCTGATTTTTAATTTCCAACCTATTTTGGGTTCATTTTAAGGCAGCCAACAATAGTTGAGTTAAATAAAACTACCCAGCACGTTGGGCAAACATTTAACCCAACCACTGGGTTAAAGCAACCCAGTTGCTGGGTTTGTCCATTTTCAACCCAACTTGGGTTGGTTTGTATATACTTATATATATATATATATATATATATATATATATATATATATTTATATATATATATTATATATAATATAGTCTAAAAAATGCTCCAAGGTTCCTAATTTTGTTTTGGAGGTCTCCTACAATAGATTTATAGATTTACATACATCAAAGGTCAAAAACACTTTAATTTTGTCATAATGTACATTGCGCATCACCTCATTTCTCAAAGAGTCTGAAAACGGTTCGTTTGAAGATTCAGTCGAGCTAATCCCCTCCTTTCCGAGAGCATACTCTGCTCTGATTGGTCAGACGGCCCAGTCTGTTGTGATTATTCTACCGCTGACAGTGTGTGTCGGAAACAAAACGGCCATTACCGAATCTGAATTTTAGCTCTGGAGGCTTCCTGAGTGCTTTTATACACAGCGATACAAACAGTAACGATGGTGTCATTTTTTTCTGTATCAATTCCAACGCGGGTCCTCATCCTTTTGAAGTGCAGAAAAGTGGACTTGCAGTGCTGAAAACAGCGTCTTATCAGTATGTCGACAGCACAAATCAAACTTTTCCAGGCCTCAGCTGCAACTACAGTGTTTGTGGGCATGGCAAAGTAGACATTGGTTGCTGTAAGCCAATGAAGACCAGGTGGGCATTATGCAAATTTGTTATATTGTTACGTAGGTATGTAACAGGGAGTGAGACTGGAATCGCTGACGACTTGTTTCGGCAGTTTAGAAATCTTTTTTTTAGGAAACAATAGGTGCATCCGAAATCGCGTACTGTCTAAATAGGTACTACATTTGAATTTGAACTTACTTTGTGACCGTTAAAAAAGTATGCTCTATGTAGTATGAATGTGTGTAGTATGAATGTAATTCGTATGTACTACATCTGCTATGTTGTCATTATTATGTGACCTACTGTACCAGCATCAGTTGCATCGCTTTACTGCCATTCATAAATCCTCTCCCATGGCCTCATGGGATAATAAAGTGTCCATCGAATGCACACTTCAGAATCTCACAGGAAGTAGTAGGTCATCCAGGGACTATGATATTCTGTTGTTAGTTTCACTCAAACCATGTACTGAATACTATGTATTCAGACATACTGCTCTGTTGGAGTACAGTTTTTTGCATACTACGTAATAGGGAAGTATTCGATTTCGGACACAGTGAATAACTTTGTCGTGCACTTTGACCTTTAAAACTCTACAAACCTTTTACATTCACAAACAGCTATATTACACACTGTATGTAAGGTAATATTCGAACATGCATAATGGGGCTCTTTAAGATGAAGACAGTTCAGTTATATGAACTTGATTCATAGAGACATTTTTTCAGACCATGCTGGTATTTTTCCTGCGTAATCAAACAACTGAGTCCTGTTACTTGGGAGCATTTAAGATAGCGAGAAAGGTTATATATTCTCTGCGGTATTTCTCTGGAAGGCCTCAACAGGAGGCCCTTTTGTGGAGATGTCTTCCTTTCAGCCAATCAATAGCTTTTGTTGTGATCCCAGCATGCAGCAGGAAGGCCCGCATGTGCTGATGCTTAGCAGCAGGAAATGTTTTGGATGCAGACACACACACTCCAATTATGCGAAAGCATACAGTATATTCTGTGCGTGCAACTATGCTACAACTGTAGAGTTTCATTTCATTAACCGAACTTAAGTGGGAAATTCTCAAACTATCCCAGATGATAATGTTGGTCTTTGGATGGCAACAAAGTAGTGTGTTTTTGAATAAATATATGATGATCTAGCATAAGTTTAACAGATGTATTAAAGTAGTGTAATATTGCATTTGAAATTACTTTTTTTTATTAAAATCAAATAAAGAAATAATATTTTATAATTTCATTGATGATTTAGGTTTTCATACACATATGGAATGCTTGAAACTTTTAAAACGTTTGCTTGAAACTAAAATAATCACCTTTTTAAAATGCAAAGACACTTGCTTTCTAAAATACTTCTTTGAACTATTTTTTTTATCACATAAATATGATGTAGCCAGAATTTGGCGAATGCTTTTTGGTCATGTTCAAATACAATAATGTAAAAAAAAAACCCAAAAAAACAAAAAACAAATATTAAGAAATGATATTTAATAATTGATTGATACATTAGTTTAGGTTTACATACCATAATTGTTTTTTTTTCCTGATGGAATGCTTAAAATCTTTGTATATTTGTTTACAGAAAGAAAAGAAACAAATCACCTTTTTAAAATGCAAAAGACAGAATGAAACATTTTTTTTATCATCTAAATATGATGATGTGGCCAGAGTTTGCCAAATGCTTTCGGTCATGTTCAAATGCAGTGTTAAATTTGAAATTTCTAAGCTTTGCTTGCAAATATGCACTTTTGATTAAGCGATTGCTCAAAAACAAATATAATATATCTTTATTTTATATTTAGATTTATGATGACAAAACATATTATTGAAAAGAAACTGTCCTCAGGTTATACAGCACGCCAGCCCCAGGTAATGCATTGCACCTTTGCAATTTTTAACCATAATGCAATTTATAAATGCTAAGATGTTTCTATAAATTTCTATAAAATAATGCCCTTTTTGTGGAATGTAAACAACACTTTTTATTACCTGTTAAAATTCTTTTACATTCATTTTTTTGAATACATTTCCAGTCTTGTCATTAAGGTGGGATCTATTCACGTCACAACTGAGCTTCCTTTACAAACACGTTTTACTGAATAACTTCTATTCTCCGCTCCTGCTTCTGACGTCTGCTTTGCTCTTCACTGATCGGATGTGTTTTGAGCGCAGCGTTGTTTATAAAGAAAAAGCTCCTCTCACATTTTCACTATCACACATAACTGTCATATTATGGCCTTCTTTTCATGCTGCTATTTACCCAAGAGCAAGCGAGTCAAATGAAGCCTATTCTCCCAGCACGTCGACATGCCACGCAAGCAAAGAGATTCAATTGTCACCTTTCAGGATGTCTGGTTCTTCGGCGCCCGCGCGCTCTCCGTGGCCCTTACACGGGTGCCTTTGATGTTAGCGACTAATACACATGGTATGAAAACGCATTACGGAGAGATGCTGACAGATAAAACACCGAGCGCTGCCATTTTGCTCTCTCTCTGTATAATGAGGGGACCAGAAAGGAGAAAAGACATCAGCCCAGTCAAATTACCTCCGTGCAACTGAGTTGTGTGTGTTTCCTGACAGCTTTCCAGGCAGCCAAACACATTTCCATACGACTCTCACTGTGAAGTGCTGACACCAAATAAAAATAAAGTGATAGGGAGAAAGAAAAGGCCTTTGATGAACATGTTAGTGGGAACCCCTTTTTCCTCTGTCTGCCTCTCTCTCTGTCTCTCTCTCTATGTCTCTCTCCCCTACCGATCCATTCCCGACAGCAACAAAGTCCTAAAGCAGTGGGAAATGATGTTGAATCAAGCTGAACCTCAAAGCACACAAATCTCTCAGTGTGTTTACAGGAAGTCGTCCTGGAATCACAACGCCTGACAGGAACATTGACATGACAACGCGTACTTTACATACCCGACTGCTGCTGTAACATCCAGGTCATGATATGCAGAATCGCTGTTGAAGTGTAGAAGCTGATCATAGTTTAACAACACTTTTGGATATAGAGTAAGAGTAACTACATTCAAGCTATTTAAGCTATTTAGCAGTCAAATGATTAAAATTTGTTATTAAGTTAATTAATTTATATGCCAGTTAATTAATCAGATTAATGGCAATTAATCACATATATATTAATATTTGGAGAAATGCCTCCAAATGAAGATAATTTATTGTGGCACATAAGTAAATAGACAAAAATAGACTTTAGAAGTCAATGTGGTGTTTGTTTTATTTCCATATAATTAAACATTAGTCTATCACTGGCCTAAAGTCCACAGAAATACATTTTACAAGCAAATTTGTCAACATGAAAGTGGTACTTCTGGCTTTAGGAAAATTATATTTTGTAGAAATGTTACATATTGAATAGCATATGAAGGAGAAATGTTTAAATGCATTCATCATGCTTTTAAAAAAATAATAAAATAATAATTACATTAAATCGACAGCCCTTTTCAAAATATATGAGATGATGCATCATTTATAATATATCAGATGATGTAATTTATTTCTACACACACAAAAAAAAAGAATTGTTGGATTTACTTAAAAAAAGCAGTGTCAAGTGGTTCCACACAACAATATTGAGTAATTTGTACAAATAACAATTTAGTTGTATGAACAAAAGAAATTTAAGTAAAGCTGACAAAATTTCTTTAAGAAAATACAAATCATTTGAATTTGTCACTGTTACATAATATTTATATGTGCAGTTTACTAAGTACGTAAGGTGAACACATTTATTGACTTATTTGACCCTTCGCCAGGAGTTTGATTGACAGGTGATCTAACCAATCATAACGCCGAATCTGCCATTTTGTCCGACAAAGCAGTCAGGGGAGTTAGCAGATTAACGTAGGTGGACTTGAACTTGAAAATGGTGTGTACTGACATCTTTCTGCGATTGAAACAACATTCTTTATCACGTTCATTCATGTTTATATGATGCTGTAAATGAACTAGAAGGAAGAAATAATCGGTTCACGAGGCGCTACAGCGATCTGTCACGACACATTAAAGAGCCACAAAACGGTATTTATTGTTTACATTTCTTTAAAAATGACAAAATTTGATATTTGAGACTATCCACTTTGCTCCGCGATGTATTTTTCACTGCGTGAGAATATGATGTGTGGCGTGAGAGCAGCATGGCTTGCTACGCAACAGTAACTAAAGGGGGCGGGTCTTTGTGAACGGTCAAAGACCCTTTTCACGGACCGTGATGACACATTTTAACGGTCATCAGCATCGTAAATTGTAAATCTTGCAAAGTTTTTTATATTTTCATTTAAAAAAAAAAATTTATGTACATTTATAACACTATACTTGTATTACCTTTTCATTAAATTACAAACACCTAGTTAACGCTTCTGTGAGGGTTTTTCTAATACAGCGGCTGTGTGAGTGACGGTAAAGTTGACATATTTCCCTCTTCTGACTGCCGTTATCAATCTCTCTATTTTTTTCCTCTTTTTGAAAGTTGTGAAAACACTGTTATTGAGTTTTTCTTTTGCTATTTGAGAGAATGGGGACACAAAAAAATATATTTAATGTATTCTCTCTTTCACCGCCATAGAATTGTACCCAACTATGATGACTTCCGCACAAGTGAAAAGGGTCTATTAACTATTTGCTCTACAAAATGCACTCAAAAAATAACTCATTGAACAAACTCAATTTAATTTAGTGCTCACAGCCTAATCACAGGTGACACTCTTCTGCATAATGGTAACCACTAATTTCAAAAACATTACAGAAACTCACATAACTGAACATTAAACACTAACATAAACTAACAACATCTTTCCCTTTACTGAGAAACACATAAAATAACACTTTAATCCCTAAATTTAGTCTCCTAATGCAGTCCCTTGCAAAGCATGCTGGGAACTACGTATCCACTGCCCAGGTTATGTCAACATTAATTTGTGCGTTTTACTCAGCAATGTTAAGTTGACTGAACAAACACTTAAGTAAAGCTACTCATTTTAGGTAGAAACAACTCAGTTAAATTAAGTTTAACTGAGCTTTTAAGTAACGTGAACAAGGATGATTTGAGTGAAACTAACAACAGTGGAAGTAATTTTTTTCAGAACAGTATTTTAGCATTTAATTAAATATTACACTACAAAAAAGAGCACAGGGACTCATACACAAGTGATTTTTTAACTACAAAAGACACATGCATCCTAGAATAAATCATTTTGTGTGTTTTTTTTTTTTTTTTTTTTTTTTTCCTTTTCTATCACCTAAATATAATGATAATGTGTCCAGAGTTTGGCCAATGGCAATGTTTAAATGCAATATTGAATTTGAAATTTTCAAAAACAGGGACTGAAAAACTGATTCACTTATGAACCGATAAGAGAGATGCATTCTAAGAGAGCATTTGATTGGCTGCAAAACTGTATGCTCAATACAACCAGCAATCTTTTGTTATAGAAAAAAAAAAACTGTTTTGAAAACAGCTAAGCTCCTGTCACGCTACCGAAAAATGCACTTTTAGTTAGTTACTGCACAACACTGTGCTGAATATACCGGTATTTACTTCTATTTTTTCAGATGCATCTGCCTTATGATGTGCCAGCGAGTAAATATAACGACTCCTTTGCGTTTTGTACATTTAAAAGCTATAAAGCCGAGCAGCTGTGTGCACAAACCCCTCTGTCTGCTGCCCGGGGTACAGTTGCGTCTGTTCCACTGGATGCTGACACCGTGGCTTGACGACAGGCAAAACAGAAAAAGCGTTATTGCCCCCTGGATAGGTCATTTGGTGGCGTTGGCCAAAAGCTAAACTGAAAGAGAGGTTTTAAAGACGGGAACAGGTGCGAGTCACCGCGGGGGCTGGATGAGGCACAAACGCCGAGGCCCAATCGTCATTCGCAAACATTCTCCCGCTTCCTCGTAATTAGGCCACGGCTTCAATAGAAGCTAACTCAGGCCATATGGGCTAATGTAGCCGAGATGAAGACCCCCCACACAGGTAGCAGTCTGTCAGCACCACGGACAGCTCCCGTTCAGCCAGATAACTCACCGCCGCGCCAGGCAGGAGAGCCAAAGAGAAAAATGCGACGCAGCTTAAAGGTTTGATTGAGCTTGAAGGTCAGGCTGATCGTATGCTGCCGAGGAAAATGTGTCCCCGAATCCCATAATTAAACAAACAAATAAACAAATAAGACTCGTTCTTCACCTCAGGCCCTGAACTTTTGCAGGCGGAAATGCTGAGGTGGAGGACTTGCTCTGTTGTCTTTTTCTCTAATGCCAATTGAATTGCTTGTGTGAGAACTTTGGGTTACAACGGGGCTAATGACCTCTCTTTTTCTGCTCTCAAGTGTATGACCATTGAATTTTTTTTTAATTGCATATTGTTGGAACAACTCAAAAGAAATGCTTTGCTTTGATTAGTGAAACTTAGAAATGCAACTATAAGGAACTTTTACACCATAATGCTATCAATGTCATAGAAAATGATTCATTTATATACAGTAAATGAAATACATTTATATTAAATTTAAGTTATTATGATATATTCATTTATTCCACAAGAAAGTGTTCAATAACATTAAGTAGCTGGTCATGTGACCGACCCCCTTGTGGCGACCTGCTGCATGTAAAATAAAACTTCTTTTATTAAGCTACCTATTTATTTATTAGGCTACTTATTTAAATGGATTCTTCATCCAATGTGAGTGTATATGACTTAAACATATGTATATGACTTTTTTAAAGTGTTTTCTAAAAGTGTTATTAATTTCTTTATATGTTTCTTAACTAAAGGGGCTGTAGAATTCAGAAACCCTTGTTATTAGCGACAGCGGTGGCCGTTAAGTGAACTGCAGCCAGCAACTTGCTCGTGCTCGTACTCGTGCACATGTAACGTACAAGAGACTGCACGTGATTCAATGCACCGATATACTAACTGCGAAGTTCTTTCGAGAAGTAAAAAAAAGTTGGAAATACCTTTGCACCGAACATCTCGACGCTGTCCACGTTGCTGAGAACGACGTTTAGATGAATATGTAAATATGTGCGGATTTTGAGACTATATATAGCTATGTGAGACTATACTTTGAATTAATCCTTTTTCTTTGCGTAGCACATTGACATTCCAGCACAGAATGACTGTTTCGGCATTATCCTGAACATTGAATAATAAGCATTCGCTTTATGTGTCAGAATAGAATAGAGGATTTCGGGACCGCGCGTAAACGTCACATCCTTTTGATTTTCCCGACAAAAACGTCCCGAGTCCTTCACGTAAAAATCAGTCTCTACAGACTTTAATAGACAACCTAGGAAGTCGGGGAAGGTCTCGTTTTTTTACGTTTCGTTACAAGTTGTTAACGCATTGGCAATAAAAAAGTACATAAAAATCTTACATATAGCCCCATTAAGTAAATACTTTTTTTTTTTTTTTGGCATTTCATAACTTCTCAAGTGGTTTATTAGAACTTCTGAATTATACTTTTTTACATAGTACATCATACTGTACATAGAAGTTAGTACAGAAATATTTGACAGAAAAGTATTTGGGTATGATTGTTTGCTTATCTCTATTGATGCTGCTGTTGTTCTTGTTCACAATATTTTCACTGCAAATGATCATCTTACAGGTATATGCTCTGCAGTTTGCTTAATTTGACTTTAATTTGGTTTAAACATGTACATTCTTGTTATTTAAAATTTTAAACAAAAATATATCAATTTGCATGGGATGCAATTTTTTGATTAAAGAATATCTTCTGTTGCTATGTATATAGAACAAGCAAAATCGTAGCCATGTGATCCGTGATTATTGAACACAGCAAGTCAAAAGCACTGACTAGTAGTAGAACTAATGGACTAGTCGACCAGTACAACCTCTAGTGTACTGTGAATTGTGGTTTGCATGCATTTCACCAAATAAAGCAAGGCTTTTAAGGCCTTTTTAATCTACAAATGCTCATCAAAATTATATTGACGAATGGTGAAAGCCAAGCGAACGGAGCGTAAACAAAAGCAGCCCTATCACGTCTGTCTGCAGCACTGGAAGACATTAGAGCTTATGGGAGCCAACATCTGTTACAGCGAGAACGCACAACAACAGGACCAAATGATGTGTGTGGGACCGCGCTAATGTGTGACTACAGGTCCAAGCAAGCTGCCTGACAGAACGTTAGCTGAGAAATATGTTGTGTTTGTTTCACAGTTTGTGGAGATCATGTCAATAAATGCTTCGGATTTTTAAAAAAAATGCTCCACAGAAATGCGCTAATTGATTCAGTGTGAAACAGTTAGTGTGTGTTGATAATTACGCATGCGAGAAAACACACAGCTTTGGAATATTTATTAGGAGTCTCGTCTGCAATTTCGGAGCCGTGGAAGAGTTTAATGAATCTATCATGAGGCAGTATCCAGCCGTCGGAAATTAGCTAACGAGGCCTGCCATGCCGAAGAGCTTCATTTCGAGTGAACGGCGTAGTGTTCATATTTCATTCCCTCACAGACTGCCTAATAAAAACATAACAAGCGCCAGCCAGCAAATACCAGATGAATGATGATTGTTTTACAGTTCCCTGTTTCAAAAAAGACTTCAGATTGAAGTTGTATAATGAGGGAGCATTTTACAGCAGTTACACACTTCTCTCTTCCTCTCTCACACAGCTAACAAACCATAGAAAAATCTACTCAAATGTATCTAAAAATAAATTGCACAGCTAGGAAAATGTGCTTTTATTATTATCTTTTATGTGAACAGTAATAAGCTGTGATAAGATGTCGTTGATCTGGGTGGTTGCATGAAGTGTAATGCTTAGGCCTAACTATGAGCAATAGTTATAGTTAATGCTTACGTTTGCATCATCACTGCATGACGCTCCTGTTATGAATTATGATTTTTCATTTTTCATCCTGGCAATTTTTACAGCTCCACCTTCTGTCATTAGCAACGGAAATGCGTTCCCTTAGCATCCCCTCTGTCATGACTCCATAAATAATGAATGAACAGATTGTTCGCAAGATGTCACTTATCAACGGAATAAAATTAAAATAAAAGTGTAAAACTGCAGCAATAAATCATTAGGATGCAGATGCAAAATTAATTTTACATTCTTATTAAATCTGTAACCACCCAGCACTCGAGTTTGGACCGAAATAGTTT
This sequence comes from Ctenopharyngodon idella, assembly GCF_019924925.1. NCBI lineage: Eukaryota > Metazoa > Chordata > Actinopteri > Cypriniformes > Xenocyprididae > Ctenopharyngodon > Ctenopharyngodon idella. Next base: position 26,564,979 of record NC_067231.1, read on the forward strand.
TTTTGATAGGGTTTTCTTTTTGTCTCCTGTTTAGTCGACAGTTGAAACCAGGTGTGTAGCAACCATTAGCTGAAGGTATTTTATTTTATTTTATTTTATTATTTTTTTATTTAAATTTATTAGTTTATTTTATTGTTTAATTTTATTTTATTAAAGGGTTAGTTCACCCAAAAATGAATCATTAATTACTCACCCTCATGTCGTTCCACACCCATAAGACCTTCGTTCATTTTCGGAACACAAATTAAGATTTTTTTGATGAAATCTGATGGCTCAGTGAGGCCTCCATTGACAGCAAGATAATCAACACTTTCAGATGCCCAGAAAGCTACTAAAGACATATTTAAAACAGTTCATGTAACTGCAGTGGTTCAACCTTAATGTTATGAAGCGACAAGAATACTTTTTGTGCGCCAAAAAAAAACTTTTTTCAACAATATCTAGTGATGGGCGATTTCAAAACACTGCTTCATGAAGCTTCGAAGCTTTACGAATCTTTTGTTTTGAATCAGGGATTCGGAGCACCAAAGTCACGTGATTTCAGTAAACGAGGCCTCGTTACGTCATAAATGTTTCGAAATTTCAATGGTTCACGTGACTTTGGCAGTTTCATACACGCTCCGAACCACTGATTTGAAACAAAAGATTCATAAAGCTTTGAAGCTTCATGAAACAGTGTTTTGAAATTGCCTATCAGTATTCTCATCGTTTCATAACATTAAGGTTGAACCACTCTAGTTACGTGAACTGTTTTAAATATGTCTTTAGTACCTTTCTGGGCATTGAAAGTGTTAATTATCTTGCTGTCAGTGGAGGCCTTACTGAACCATCGGATTTTATCAAAAATATCTTAATTTGTGTTCTGAAGATGAACGAAGGTCTTACCGGTGTGGAACGACATGAGGGTGAGTAATTATTGACAGAATTTTCATTTTTGGGTGAACTAACCCTTTAATTTATTTTATTTTTTGGAAGAAAAAAAAAATATGCAGAGGCGGTGATCCTAATAATGCTAGTGCCTACTTGTCTGCTTTTTAGCAAATCAGTTATGACTACTGTTACATCACTTAATTAATATTCATGAGTCAGCCTGATATAATGTATCCTCCTACTTTGCTCATACATTCCGTTTGGAACTTTTAATCGGTAGGAATCTAAACTGTTCCTCTTTTGCGGTTTCTTCTTGGTCTTGGTCTGCATTTTTCCCAGTCTTGCTGTTTTCACCCCTCAGTGGGGCGGAAAGCTGAGGCCTCCAGTTGCCCTCCAAACATTTTTATTCCAATAACAAGAAATGCCACTTCGGTCAAAAAACATTCATGTTTCTGCAGAGGTTGACAGTTACATTGGTTTCCACAAAGCAATGCCTCCCTTTCTGTATAATTCATCACTGCTTTGTCACCATGTAGCTGTCGGCATACACACAGAAAGAGACTCAAACGTACACACTCACGCCTCACACACACACTCACACAGCCATGTATCTAACCAGTGTCAGTCACTCACATGTCTTACAGCCAGTGCTGGAGGTGCTTTTGTATCTTGAAGGCCTTGTCTTTCCCTCAGTTCATCCATTTCTTCTCCAAGACATTAAACTTCTCGACTTCACAGCTCCATTTCCCTCTGTCTTATTCTGTCTTTCTCGCATCCCCTTTTTTCTTCCAGATGCCGGAAAAAACGACTGATGCAAAGAGGCGTCTGTCAAGCCAATGAGGATGGAAGATGAAGACAGGACTGCTGAAATAAGGGTAGGCGTTTTAGCGGGTGGTTTTAAATTCCGGCGCGTTTCCCTTCGAGGTACGACTAGCCTTGGCAGTGGATTTGAGCACTCATCAGATCGCAGTTTAAGCTTTTTAGAGTTCTGAGGCTTGTGGATAGTATTGTTAAGTGACAGGAATGGAAACTGCTGCTGCTGAGGTGTATCTCTGAATTTCTTTTAACTCGCACTTCAGAGAGAAATCACCAGAAAGCCCGTCTGTAGTCACAGATATCAGGATTCATGTCGATCCAACGGTTTTATTTGATTCTCTCACATGCATCGGTGTAACATTAAAGAGAATATATGACTTTGGCTTACTTCAACAATTGCACGTTGATGTCGGCTACAACAATTCGGATCTGGTTTTACAACTCTTCTAGAGTTCATGGAATTCTAATGTCAGTCGTGCTGATGCACAACAAAAGCTTTTCCCAGCCTGTCTTCAAACTCAACATCTCTTATCCTCATATCAAACTCTGTTAATGATATTCTCAACATACACACTCTAAGATTCTTCAATGGTTTCTTGAAGAACCTTTGGCTGTACGAAGAACAAGAAACATTGTTTCGCTCTTGAGTTGCTGTATGGTTCTTTGGAGGTTGAAGAAAGTTCTTGATGTTACATTTATAGGTTCTTCAGATCAGTCAGTTGGTTTTTTAAAGCACCAGGACAAAGGTTTTCTAAGAACAGCAGGAGTCTGAAAACTTTGGCCTATGTGTTTTTTGCATTGACGTGCAAAGGAGAGATTGTGAGAATTTCTTTGATTTTGTTACATAAATGTATATAAAACTTAAAATCAAGGAAATTCTGCTTTGCACTTTTTGATAAAAACCTTTAAAACTCATATTTTCCAAATATTGGGTATTTATACATTACCATTTGTGATGTAAGACTTATTTACGTGAGGGTGAAATTAGCTAGAATATGCCACTGCTACATTTACATTACATTAGGGTGTCCACCGCGGCACCACCTCATTTTGCTTTTTTTATAGAAATAAAAAAACATTTAATTCAGTTGGATAACGGTCGCTTCAATTGTAAACTATTGTAAACGTCTGCGCTGCTCATCCAGCACAAGCTGCAGAGTCGCACACAGTGCAGCAAGAATCAGAGTTCACTGATCACGTGACGAGAGTAAGGCAAGATGACTGACAAATGTCTTATCTTGTAGAATGTGCGCTCAGCACCGGCGCTCCCTATACACATAGTACGTGCAATCGCGAATTCGAAAGCGAAAGTAAAACGCAAGCTCCCTGATGTGAAATTAGGCTACATGCAATAGCCTGTCTCCCAATATCAAACCTATCTTAGGTTGGGCTGTGTAGTTGTAACCACCTCTTAGCTCTGGTTTCTGTTTTTGTCTCTATTTGCACTTTGAAAATTGAGAGAGTACTTTATGGTTGCACTTATTGTTTGCACTTAATAAGACTAAGAAAAAGCTGTTATTTATTTTTGTTATTTATAGTGTTTTTATTTCTATGTTCAATTTGTGGAAAGGAGTTCAATTAGGAGGTCACACACTGCCTCAATCAGAAATTCTGGAAGCTTATGATTCATGTACAGTAAGGTCTGAAGAGACTCATGCAGGAGAGAAGCCAGTTTTGTGAGTTTTGTGGCAAAACCTTTTACAGTGCTTGTATATTGTTGTCTTATAATGCATATGATAATTCATACTCAGAAAGTAGAACTGAAATGACATTCTTTACAAGATGATTAGTTAAAACATTTCAAAATGCACCTGCAGATTATTTTTCCAGTCATGAATTTTGTCATTGAGGATTTATTAAAAATACTGTGCAAAAATCTCATCTCGTTCTCGCGAAACCCAATCTTGTCTCTCGTTTCGTCTCGTGAGCTAGGTGTCTTGCCATCTTTTCTGCGCTGTTGTTGTGTGATTTCTTTTTTTACTATTTATTTATTTAACGTTGAGTGCTAGATAGCTTGTTTTGAGTAGTAAATAGTGCTTAACAATCACACATACTCTCTCCCTGTCTTGTTGACTCTCTCTCTCTCTTTCACTCCACACATATAATCAGGTATCTGGGGTCCGTCTTGAGGAACTGTTGGATTAGACACCGTTCTGTTAGGTTAAAGAGGAGGTTTGCTCGTCTGATTCAGTCTTGAGTGGAGAGCAGCTTCCTGCTGTGGTGAAGTCCCTCCACCTCCAGGGCATCACGACTCAAGAGGGACTGAGAGAGAGAAATACACAGTAAACAGATGGTAAAAACACTCACTGAGTCATTGTTTCTCACCTCCTACAAACACTCCACCTTTGACATTTCATTTCTGAAATTTGATTACATTAGCAGCTACTGGAAAGCTTAAAGGAATAGTTCAACCAAGCATGACAAATCATTTACTGAATTTTTAAAAAACTATAGTACAGTTCATAGTGACACAAGCTCCAAAGAAAAACAATTTATATTTTAATGCAGTTATCATACTTGCCTAATTTGCCAATAAACCAGTTTTATTGATTGCAATAAAGACGAAGCTAATGGGAACGTTTAAATACGCAGTGTCTGTAACTAGACACGCAACATTTTTCCAATGTTATTTTTAATGTGATGATCAAAAACTTTATTTGTTCATCTTTCTGAGATTGTCCCCATTTGTAAAACCGAACTTTTCAAGTTGTAGGAAATCCAACATTTGATAGAAAACTTTTCACACTTTCGCTTTTGAATAAATATTAAACAATATAAAATCACTAGGTTTAAAAATACATTTTGTCAAGGTGAAGTATGAAGTACTCACAAAATCTCATGAAAAACAATAACTTTTCTTGTGAATGAATTACACAGAAAGCGAGCACCAGGCTCTCCCTTTATAATCACAGAAGATGTCAGTGCAGCGCAACAAGTGATATTTCACCGGAAGTTTTCCAGCTGGCTTATATTATTGCGGAAGTTCTAAAGAACGCTCCGTGCATATAGTCCATTGAAACTAAATCCATAAAATGATCACATGATGGAACCCCTAAAAGGTTCTATATATGAAGCTCCTTTAAGGTTCTAAGAACTTTTTCTTCTAAGAGTCTAGTTCAAAACACTATAGAGCTTTTGAATGACTAAAGTCATATTCACTGATAATCTTCCTCTACATGAAGCTCTGATGTTATTTGTGTCCATGTTCTGATTAAAAATGGTGCATTGACGTACTATTGCACCAGATCTGTTGCGACAATTTCTGAATTAGCTTTTCCTTTAAGCAACATCACAGAAAATTGTATGACAACCAAAAATGGCATAAATGTGTATGTGCATCTATAGTGTTTAAGCATCTCATGCAATATATGCTTTTCTCTTCCACACACATACACGCCAGCGCACACTTGTTTGGGCCTTAGCTTGTTCTGAGCATGCTCCAACATGCCCGACTCAATCCGGCGGGAGTTACATCAGCCACAAAGCAAATAGCAACAAACACGCACGGTAAACAAGCTAGCAGGCAGCTCGCTGTGCAACACACCTTTTCTGGAGATCTCCCAGCCCCTTTCTGCCACTCCAAGTTCGCCGCATCTTTAAAACATCAATACGTAATTGAGAGCGAATGTACACGTCGAATATTTGCATCTTTTTCCGCGCGCACCCCTCTCCCCGCACCTCATTTGATCCCCATTGCTCACCAGCTGGTTCCAGTACATCTCCAGTTCAACCAGTGCCTCTGAGTTCACTCTCCACACTTAATTGGTTCCCAAGGCAAGAATTAAATATTTACTTTAAAGCCCTTTAAAATTCAATTGATTTTTATCTGACAGCTGTGATGGTCTCAAGTGGGCCGATTGCAGGCGGTCTCCACAAGGTCCCACGAGCGATAGGAGAGAGCGCAACACAAACTGACAAGAATCCTCCTTCTTATACACACACACTTATACACACACAGATGCCGCGGTTGTTCCGTGATCAAGCTCTGGCGTGGTCACCGATTTCATTTCACTCCCAGCTGTTGTGTGGTGGCTTTATATATGAGACGTTCACTCGTCAGACATCAGTTGAAGGTTAAGCAAACAAACAAACAAACCACAAACACTTTTAATATTCTGATGTATATGAATGTGTTTTTTTTCCTCAAGCACATTTAAGAGGAAGTACAATTCTGTGGCAAATTGTGGGTCCGTGATGATGTAGCATCACTGGTTGAACAAGCTTTATTTTAACGTTTAGACATCACAACAACCAGGGTTCAAAAAGAGAGTGAAAATTGCCTTAAAACTTATTCATTCTTTTACCTTTTTTTAATTTGATTTTTTTCAAATAAATAATTATAATAATAAGATAATTTCTTTCAGTCATGAAATTATTTTAAAAAACGTTATTTTATAGAAAAATATTCAATAAATGAGAGTAAAATTGAGTTTTATTCATTTTACTTATTTAATTTGAAATAACAGAATATTTAAAAAAAATCATTTTAATACTTTTAAAGCATTGTATTATTTTATCAAAAATAAATAATTGTAATAAATTAATAATAAGATAATTTCTTTCAGTCATGAAATTATCATTTAAAATAAACATTTCATAGAAAAATATTCAATAAATGAGAGTAAAATTTAGTTTAATTTGCTTTACTTATTTCATTTAAAATAACAATATTTTAAAATAAATAATTTTAATAATTTAATAATAAAATAATTTATTTTGCAGGCTTGAATATATATATATATATTTTTTTTTAATGTATTTATTTAAAATAAATAAATAAATGAGAATAAAATAAGGGTAAAAAATTGTCCTAAAATTGGTGTTTAGGTAAACAGTTGTGCATTTAATTACTTCTTTTGTATTTGAAATAATAGAATATTTAAAATAATTACTTTTAATAATTTAATAATAATAAACTAATTTATTTTGTAGTCTTGTAATTTTATAAAAAACAATAATATTTATTTAAATAATATAATATTTTTTTTTTACTCAAGTGTGGCAAAAAGTATGTTTAGGAACTGAACTTCATGCATTCGATAGAACAAGCCGTAAGTCATTACACAAACCTAAAGCTGATTTTGCTGATTTTGCTGATTTTGACTTTTTCCACTGTAAAAATACTTTTTTTCATTTTAATGTGATGCCCGAATTTTCAGGTTGAAGCCCTAAAGAGTGCAAACACTGTGGCCTTGCAGTGTTTTGAGTGATCAGACACAGTGATGTACTCAGTAACATTTGCCACAATTGCCACAGGACTGTTTGTTAGTAGTAGGTTGTTGAGAAACCTGTTTGGAAACTGTCATTATTTTTGCTCTTCCATTTAGTGTCACTAGGATCCAGTTGGAACAGAACAGAAAAACAAGCATTGTACAGTATAAACTTCAGTTACTGTCCACACCTGTATAAACTCAATAGAGCAACAGTCCTCTGCTAGTGTTAGCCAGAGTCAGTCACATGATCTAGTTCCTCAGAGTCAGTCAGAGTGATTCAGTCTGCCAGGCCCTGAGTTAATAAGTTATGAATAAGTTACATCGCTAGCGTGAGGAACAAGGAACAGGCAGGATCTCAAGAGCTCAAGCACAGTCAGACGCTCCCAAAGCGTTGTGCCAGCATTTCCACAAAACCTTAGGAGGGCTGTTAGCGCCTGAGGGGAAATCAATCACTGCGGACTTACCCAGCGTACATTAAAATGTTATGTGGTTAATACTGTGGGTGAGCTCTGCGTTTCAAATGCATTATATGTGCTCATATGATGTCCTGTCTACGCATACAGCCGCTATCTGTTCTGACAACAGCATCTGCTGAAGATCAGGAATCTTTAATGCGAGAAAGTGAGCTTGAAACAGACCACAAATGCCATAAGAACCCAGAAAGTGTTTGAGATGCATTGAAACCAATGAAAGATTTCAGCAGACGTATAGATGTGATTTATGTGATTATGTAACAGGACTGGTGTGTTTAACATTTAGTAATTGTGTTTTCATTGTAAGGAAAATGTTTATAATACTCTTTCTGTGAAAAATCATGATGAAAAGTTGTTTATATTCTCCATCTGAGCGTGTGATTTTAACCTGTAGATTTGTGTAAGACATTTGTACTTGGCTCTCATCTATTCACTTTGACTAATAGTCTTTAAATTGCTCCATTCATCTCCTTTGGTCTCCTGTTTTTTTCTTTATAAATGAGGAATTAATTACTTTCCCATTAACGGTCATACATACGGCTGCCCCAGCACAGAGCGAGACGAAGTGTCACATATGGGATCTGACCCGGGTTAATATAGGTTAAATCCTGTAACGCTGATCCAAAATGTGACGCATGAGGAATCGATTGGATCATGACAGATTGTGATGAAATATTGTAAGCAAATTTTATACAGGGAAGACCAGGGCTAGTTTTCACATGAGGAAGTTTTCATATAGGGTTTGAGACAAAAGTTTTTATAGCAGTGGTTTCAAACAACTACTTTATATTAATACTTTTTGCAAATTCTGTCCTTCAAACCAAATTTACAATATACACTCTAAAAAATGCTGGGTTAAAAACAACCCAAGTTGGGTTGGAAATGGACAAACTCTGCGATTGGGTTGTTTAACACAGTGGTTGGGTTAAATGTTTGCTCAACCTGCTGGGTAGTTTTATTTAACTCAACTATTGTTTAAAAATTACTGTATTGCTTGCTTAAAATGAACCCAAAGTACATTGGAAATGAACATTTATTACTATGTTTAATGAATAATGGATGGCACTTGGGGAAACATTTAACCCAACCGCTGGGTTAAAACAACCCAATCGCTGAGTTTGTCCATTTTCAACCCAACTTGGGTTGTTTTTAACCCAGCATTTTTTAAAGTGTATAATAATATAAAACTACACTACATTAAGGCAAGGTTCAACTATATAATGAATATTTTAACTGATCCTCGAGCTTCTTAGGAAAATGGTATTTTTCGTTTATTAATTGATCATACATATCAGGTCTGGGCAAGTTCTAACATATTTGATATGTTTTGATTTTATTGTAATACTAATCCACTGATGGCGGGTCGAGGATGAGAACCCAAGTGCAGTTTATTGAAAGAAAAAAAACAACAACAGTGAACCAGATACAAAACCAGAACTAAAACACAACATGAACATGAATACTTGAACTTGACTATAACAGACTTGACATTTATATAATTGAACACTAAATTATTAATTATTGAGATAGCAGTTTGCCTGATTTGTTTTCTTGGACCTGTGTGATATGTGAGTTGAACTGAAATAACATCTGATATTCCATTTTTTTTTAATTTACTGGAAAAATGTTACATGGTCAAAAATGGTATCGATCTAATCTTACATTTAGAACACTTATAGGAAATTATTTCACCATCATTAATCAATATTAATGGAGCTTTCAGAAATATTTAAATACTATATTGCACTATGAAATCCACATCTTTATAAAAGAAATGGGGGAGTTGCAAGGCTCTTACAATTACAATTTCTGATGAAATATCATACTTTATATTTTATTAATTAATGTTGTGTTTCATAATTATTGATGAAAATTCTAAAAAGTCTAAAAAGCTGTTTGCAGTTAAGCCCCGTTTTTGACAAAATGTTGTTTTTTAAAACATATACATATTTTAAATACATATTTATTTTATAGTCCAGACTATATCTACACTCTAAAAAATGCTGGGTTAAAAACAACCCAAGTTGGGTTGAATATGGACAAACCCAGCAGTTGGGTTAAATGTTTGCTCAACATGCTGGGCAGGTTTAGTAACCCAACTATTGTTTAAGAATTACTATATTTCTAGCTTAAAATGAACCCAAAATAGGTTGGAAATTAAAAATCAGACTCATAATTACTAGAGGCAACAATAATAATCTAAAGGTGAACATTTATTAATAACAATTTAATAAATGTGTATTGTTTAATTACTATTAATTAAACTTATTAATAAGCATTCATTTATTAAACATATTAATAAATGGTAATTTCCAACATAGTTTGGGTTTATTTTAAGCAAGTAATACAGTCAATTTCAAACAATAGTTTGGTTAAATAAAACTACCCAGCACATTAAGCAAACATCTAACCCAACTGCTGGGTTTGTCCATTTTCAACCCAACTTGGGTTGTTTTTAACCCAGCATCTTTTAGAGTGTAGCATCTATATAGAAACTGAGTTTCAAAAATAAAATTGAAAATGTTCACTGGAGTAAAAAGTGTGATGACTATCCCGTCAATAACTCAAAGTGCAGCTTTGAGTTAAGAGAAAAACATCTTTGCCTGAGTTGAGAAAAAAACTTTAAAGACTTCTATATGCTTTACATTTTTTCAGTATTTTGTGATTGACATTTAGGATCAGGATTGAGGGAAATATGGTTTTGGAATCACCAGTATTTTCATTAGAGGTACAGAAGAGTGTTCTCTCTCTCTCTCTCTCTCTCTCTCTCTCTCTCTCTCTCTCTCTCTCTCTCTCTCTCTCTCTCTCTCTCTCTCTCTCTCTCTCTCTCTCTCTCTCTCTCTCTCTCTCTCTCTCTCTCTCTCTCTCTCTCTCAAATCTCTCTCTCTCTCTCTCTCTCTCTCTCTCTCTGAAATCCCACGTGTGAGTGAGTTTAAAGCAGGCAGATTGACCAGGTTAATATCTTGTACTTTCAGGCTCTAATGGACAGCAGATTTGGACATTAGTGTAGTTTGTATGACTGGTCTCATCAGATCAATGAAAACACACACATACACACACAAAATATAGATGCAGATCTGTAACAGCTCAAGTGTTTTATGGGTTGTCTGTTTAAAGCCACTATCTCGTCCAGCTCAGGCCTCGTGTCTCTCAAAGCTCTTTGCGTTCAGTTCTTTTCTCTTTTTTTTTTTTTTTTCCTGCGCGAGACTGGCAGTCTCCGTCTCCCCGTTCATTAGCACTTCAATTAAATAAAAAAGGGATGTAGTTGTGTCTGAATCCTCTGCCAATTTGGCAGCCGGCCTGAGCGCAGCGCAGCACAGACGAGAGCCTCGTTCCACCCGTAATTCGGCCCCTAAGCAAAAGTGACAGGATCTGTCAACGCGGGCGAACGGTCCGGGGATTCACCTGAGCATATAAGTTATATAACACAAGTCAGATTATAATTAGTGTCAGTTTTAATCTGCTCTTAAACGGCGCGGCATCTGTGGGCTGTTGTGTGGAGAGACAGCGAGGTGTCAGCGAGTGTGATAGCCCTCCGTTCACCCCGCCAACTCTAACCTGAGCATGAATATTTCAAGGGGATTTGGAGGACAGGAGGAAAGATTTAATTATTTCAAATTAGGGAGTACCGGGTGATTTCAGCCTAATAGCTGTGTGTTCAATCGCAAAGGTGCCCACCTCACTTTGGGGATTCATCAGGGAACAAGGGCAGTGCAAGCCTGTGCAAAAACAGCTTCACACCGATGTTGGATTCGCTTAGATCAGGCAGGATTCATTATATCACACACATGGCAGGTACTAATATGCCATATAGCGCTGAAACCCTCTTTGTTTCTGGCCCGTTGTATTATTTTAGCACGGCTGCAGTGTTTTGAGGGTACAGCAGGATGTCATATTCTTCGCTCTTCACACACTTCTGTCCTATTTCCACTGTCAAATGGCCAGCAGAACACACTCACACACACACACACACACACACACACACACACACACACACACACACACACACATATATATATATATAACTTAATAAGTTTAAAATATTGTGTCATTATTATTATTTTCATTATTATAGTGTTTTTGAAAATTATTTTTTATTTTTAATTGTTTATATATACACTATATACAATTAAATAAATATATAGTGTTTGTGTGTGTGTGCGTGCGTGTGTAAATATATATATATATACATTTAAAATATTTGAGTTATTTATGAAATATTTTGAGTTTAAAATATTTCATTTATTTTATTTATTATATTTTATTTATTATATTTTATTTATTATTATTATTATTATTATTATTATTATTATTATTTTCATCAGTATTTATTCATATAGTATTTTTTTACTTTTTAATATTTAATTAATTTAATTAATATTTAATTAATTAATTAATAATAATTTAATTAATTAATTTAGAATAATTTTACTTTTTAATAAAGTACATATTTGAATTTATTAGTTTAAAAATATTGTATTTAATTAATATTAACAATTATTTTTAGTACGTTTCGTTATTTTTAATTACGAAGAGGTAATGAAAAGATTGTCATTTTTTTATCAAGTGTCATTTTTTTATTTGACCCAACAAAACATTACTTTTGTAATTCCTAAAATAATAGATAATATTTATTCATAAATATACAGCGTGAATGAATGCATTTGACCTCATTTGTAACAATGATTGATATACCTTTATCTAATATTCTGTATGACATATAAACAAACAGACAATCTCATGGTATTGGTGCATCTTCAAAGGTTGATTCCCATGAGATTATTGCTCAGAATTTATCCCATTCCCCAATATAACAAATCTGGGTAGCAAATATGCTACATAATCTCTCCATGGCCTTATTAATGTAAATAAAGTAATATGTTCATGATGGATTGTCTGTTTCATTCAGTCAGCTTATGTAAACATACTCATTCACCGTAATGAAAGAGAGCTTACAGCTCGTAATAAAACATACATACGGCCGGAGTCTATATATATTGCTGCCAGCCTTCATGTGCAATCAGATCTCTGATGTTAATTACATTTAAATAGAACAAGACTGATTTTGATTTGTTCATGTGAGTAGAAAAGTAACTCCTTAGTCCTTCTACCTGTCAGTGCTTGCACATCACAGACTAATGCTTTATTAAGAGAGTCTGCTGGGAGCGCCTGATCCCGTTTTAGTACATTGGGCCCAATGTAAGACTAATTAAAAAGTGTATTTTTACATTATTAATTTCTGAGTTTCACACTTAATGAATGTGAAATGACAGGCCTCCTATTTTTATATGTACACACTCAGGACCACGCGGCCATGGGAATACTGATACGCAGGTTTGAAAAGGGGGGGAGCGTTGTCGAAAACATTTCTCTCTCCTCTGGAGTCCAGCTGGCAGGAAAGAAACGAAACAAAAGCAAGCAAACAGTTCAGACGCTTTCATCAGAATTAAATGGTGAAATTATTTGACCTCTGAGTCCTTGGTATCACTCTGTGACTTTTACAAAAGCTGCGTTTACACGCAACAAGCACATTGACATTTTAGCCATCAATTTGGTATTAGTCAAAATGAATTTGTAGCTGCCCAGACTCGAGCGGTTCAATTGGGCATCTCTAATAGGAGATGTTTGATCAAGCCCCGTGGTTTTCATCCGCCTGCTGAGATAGATGAGCGAGTGAGAGAGAGAGAGAGAGAGAGAGAGACCGAGACCGACAGCCTCTCTGTAGAATAAATGTAATCAAGTGTGTGGAGATCGTTTTGCCAAAACACTGCATCTCCAAACACATATTTTCCATCTTCACTAGCAAAAGGCTTTGTTCAGGAGAGATAGAGAATTGATTCAGAATTCCAAAATCCCAAAGCTAGAAGTGGGAGAACAAACTGACAACAATAAGAGCATATGCACTGTTTTTGAAGTATTATGGTGGCATTTTGTTATTAAAAAAATATAGGCCTATATATTTCTGTTTGTTATTTTCTTGGGAGTTAGAAAGGTTTTAACTTTTTAGGAGCTGTAGTTTACCAGTCCTTGTTTAAGTTTTGTATATGTTTTAATGCCGTCAAACGATTAATCGCGATTAATCACATCCAAACTAAAAGTTTGTATTTACATAATATATGTGTGTATACTATGTATACTCTAAAAAAAAGAAAAAATGCTGAGTTAAAAACAGCCCAAGTTGGGTTAAATATGCACAAACCCAGCGATTGGGTTGATTTAACCCCGTGGTTGGGTTAAATGTTTACTATATAGATGGCTTAAAATGAACACAAAATAGGTTGGAAATTAAAAATCAGACACATAATTACTAGAGGCAACAATAATAATCAAAAAAGTAAACATTTATTATTAAGCAATTTAATACTTTTTTATTATTTATTAATAAAAAAACAATAGTCAAAACAATGCATGTGTGTGCATTTATATATACATAATAAATACACACAGTACACACACATATAATATGTAAACACAAACTTTTATTTCGGACGCGGTTATTCGTTTCACAGCACTAATATGTTTATATTCTTTGCTGTTGCTTTTTTATTGTTAATAAAAATTCCTTTTTTTTTTTAACGGCTTTTTATTTTGATCCCAAATTTGGGTTGTAACATGGATAGGAAGATTTCATTTAATAATTTTTTTTTTTAAGGAATAAATGATGAAATACTGCAAATTGAAGTCTTTTTATATAATAATATATCGTTTATGTATCATAAAATGATAAAAATATAATATTGTTATATAACTTTATATATAATAAATGCTTTTTGTTGTGGGAGGTAAATTAAATCTGTTTCAGCTTAGGAGGCTTGGGTTCACACTGCTGGATTTTCCACATGTGTGTTTTGTTTTGCTTCTAAATCCTGGAGCCTGTTTCTCCAAGGCTGTATTTTTTTCGTGACCTTTGACCTCCGAGCACACCCAGCGCGGGGTGTTTGTCAGTAAGGCCTCCGTCTCGTGTAAATATTAGCCGAGAGCTCCGGCTCTAAACTGCAGCTCTTGTGCGAGCGGTGACTGGAGTCCCTCCAAGACAAATGCGGCTCTGCAGCAGAGGCTGCATGCGAAACATCCCTGCCGTTTATTTTCATACGCTGTTAATTTGTCAACAGCCCTTCCTGTCCGCCCGACACAGATCGGCGAAGTCTTTCCTGAAGATATTTGCTGGCAAATTACATGTGTTGTCGCTGTAATTATTATTGCTGATTGCTGGAGATGTTTGCGGAGAGCTGCTATTAGTGTCAGTGAAAGGCATTTTTCAGCCTGTCTGCATCTTTTATTTTCCTCCACGCTGCAGCTGTCACATGATGGAAATATTTTGATGGATGCAAAGGAATTTCATGTATCAATATTCTGCTTGTCAAATAGTCCATTATGTTGTAGCTCTCCGCTCAAGCTGAGGCAGAGAAATCTATCAGAATGGTCCGAGGGCAATAAACGTTTTCCAGCAGTCCATCGCTTTGCACAAATCAGCCCTGAGATGCAAACGGCCGTCTATTTATTAAATCGCCCTCAAAGGAGTTTGCACTTTCCTTCTGGATTTTCCTTGTGTGCAGAGCAGCGACGTGCAACTCTGCAGTATATGCACACACACACACACACACACACACACACATGCTTGTTCTTGCAGGGGGTCCCTGTGCTGCTCTTTGGACCCGGGCTTATTAGAATAGATTCTGCCAACTTCAATGGCGGGGCCGTGTGTGTGTCTGTGTGCTTATCACTTCTCATTAGCGGATCATTGGGAGCGCCGTCCGCTGCCAAGCGTTAATCAATGTGTTTTGTGACTCTGTTAGGGCAGCTGTACAGAGATATTGTGCCCCTAGGGTTAATACAGTCAAGCGCAGGAAATAAAACACTCCGGCCATGTCCACAACATGAGGCTCGGCATTATCTTTAAATGAGCTGGGCAGGGATCACATACATATGGATTTCCACTTGCATAAATTGTGATTGATGTCGTCAGAAAAGTGGGGTTTGCTTTCTTTCTTTCTTTCTTTCTTTTTTCTTTTTTGTATTTTTTGAAAGGTAGTGTTCCGTCCACGGACAGTATTTCTTTCTTTCTTTCTTTCTTTCTTTCTTTCTTATTTTTCTTTTTTGCTGAATTGTTGTAAATTATGCAGACTGACAGGCGCAGTGAGGAAGGGATTATTTCTGAACAAGTTCAAACACTTTACTGTTTTTCCTTTCTTTTCAGTGTAAAGAAAGATGGAAGAAAAACCTGCTCAAAGACAGAGAAGCAGGTAATGATCAGTTTTGTTATTATTATCAGGAATGTTGTTGTTTGATTTAAATATTATAATAAATACAATTATACAATTTATTTTTATATTACACACACACACACACACACACACACATATATATATATATATATATATATATATATATATATATATATAAAATCAGGAATGTTGTTTAAATATTATAATAAATATTATTTAATAAAAAATTATACAATTATTTTTTTCATATTCTATATATATATATATATATATATATATATGTATAATGTATATATACAAATATAAGTTATAAATATGCAATAATAAAAATGTATATATACATTTTATATAAATATATAATATTATATTTTTATTTTATATCATTTACACACACATTATATCATATTTTGTATTATATATTTTGTTTTTATATAATTTACACACACACACACACACACACACACACACATATATATATATATATAATTAGAATTTAATATATAATTTGAAATTTATATTTTTTATTTTATATAATTTACACACACACACACACACACTATTATCAAGAATGTTGTTTAAATATTATAATAAATATTATTTAATAACAAATACAATTATTTTTTTCATATTCTATATATATATATATATATATATATATATATATAAATATATAATGTATATATACAGATATTATATAATTTATATTTTGTATTTCATATTATTTACACACACACACATATACTCTCTCTCTCTCTCTCTCTCTCTCTCTATATATATATATATATATATATATATATAAAATTTGAATTTATATTTATTTTATCATTTAAAAAATTATTGGACTATTAGTAGTAAGTATGCGCTGCTTTATTTATAATTAACATTGATGTTCAAGGCCAAGCTTTTTAAAAAGTTTGAAAAATGATTTTCTCACATTCAGGAAACACTTCTGGCAGCGGGAATTTCCTGAGAGCGGATTGAAAGGATGGCTGCGGTGTTCGCCGGCCCAAACTGCACCACAGGAAGTGTCTGCACGACTCCAGAAGCAGAGGTCAAGGCCAGGGGTCACGGGTGGCACGGCAGAGATTTACGCCGAGAGAGAGCCGAACCCGTTCCCAGCCTTCATCTATTTCCCGGGGAAATTAGCCATAAAGTCGCCGTTTTCATCTTTCAAGGTTTTGTCATAAACTGTCATCTTTCCTCTTCTTTGATTTGAAAAGAAAAAAAAAAAATGATGATAAAAAAAAGAACAACAATAGCCTAGAACAGTTTATCCTACTGTATTCTTTTCATCTCAAGTTAACCTCTCGTTTTACTGTCCGTTGTTTCCGGCACGGACCACCCCATTGTTTAAAGACGCCTGTGAAAAAAACAAAAAAGTTTCACATTTTCTGAAATGTGCAGGGCTGCTCTCTGAGGTCCATTTCATTTTAACCAAATGGGGGGGAAGCTTGTCTTTACCGCGGTGAGCAGATGGAACTATAAATCAAGGCAGCCGTTGCCGCCCTGTAGAGGGCCGACCACAGCTGCCACTCTCTCTCTCTGACTCTCTGCGTTTCGCTGAAAATCTTTTCAGGTCCATCGTCAAGCAATCTGGGCTTCTTTTTTTATATATATATATACACACCACACCACACCTCCCCTCTCGGTACAGTCATATCCATCAAAACGACACGCACCCATCAACCTACTGCCGCGATCGATTGGCACACTTATTTCTGCGCATAGCCAATGCCCCGCTCTGGAGGTAAAGCCCCACGACAGGCCCCTCATTTTGGCTCTTTAGCCCCCAGCAACCACTGTGACTCTGGCAGCAGCAGGCCAGGCCTCCTCCATTAAAGTTGCATTATGATGGATATCAAGGCATCCAAGCCCTGAGTGTTTTAAACGAGAGGTGACAAGAAACGAAACACGGGCTATTGTTTTTCGCTCCATCCTTAACAGCCCCCCACCCCCAAACATCCTTGCAGAACGGTATGCGGTGATTTTAACATATTGGCTGTTTTGCTAAGCAAATAGACTCAATAATCTGTGCATAACCTAGAAGAAAAGCCCGGCAGTGGCTGCAGTGCCGCAGATGACCAGTTGGTGGCGCTCTAATGCCACAGATATCATCAGCACTGCTGAGTTGAGAGCTCAAGACAAAGACTGAAGAAGAGAAATGTTCAAATGGAGAAACTACACATAAATTCATACTTTTTACAGTATCAGCAATGATTTCCCTCAAACATTGCAGACACATATCAGCACTGTGACTGCAGCTTAACTCAGAGTAAACACTCTCAAATTAGTTCGTTTAGAGCCGAGGTTAATCACTGATAGCACATTATCTGGTTAAGAGAAATCTAATCACAGGACCTGTTTTAATTAGGTTTCTTACTCAAAGAAAGAGCTGAATTATGAAGATCTATGCAGTTTATTTTTGATTTGCATGTGCCATTTTTTTTTTAAGCTTTCTCATCTCATTTTTGCTTTATTTTGTCAGCTGCAATGTTTTATACATTCTTTTAATTGATCATATAAACTTCAAGAGATTTTCCATTTGCCAAAAGATAGTCTTTATCATCAACATTTAATCTATAAATCAATCAATCAATTAATCAATCAAGCAAATTAATACTTAAATACATGCTGACAGTCTTAAACATTCAATCATTTTTTGCTCTTTTATGCCCTGAATGATTTGGATTTTTAAAAGAAAAAGATTTTGCATTTTAAAGGTCCTTACACTCTAAAACCCCAAGTTGGGTTAAATGGACAAACCCAATGATTGGGTTGTTTTAACCCAGCAGTTGGGTTAAATGTTTGCTCAACTTGCTGGGTAGTTTTATTTAACTCAACTATTGTTTAAAAATGACTGTATTGTTTGCTTAAAATGAACCCAAAGCATGCTGGAAATGAACATTTATTAATATGTTTAATACATGAACATTTATTAATAAGTTTAATTAATAATAATTAAACAATAAAGATTTATTTAATGTTCACATTTAGATTATTATTGTTGCCTCTAGTAATTATGTGTCTGATTTTTAATTTCCAGCATACTTTGGGTTCATTTTAAGCCAGCCATATAGTAATTTTTAAACAATAGTTGGGTTAAATAAAACTACCCAGCAGGTTGAGCAAACATTTAACCCAACCACTGGGTTAAAACAACCCAATTGCTGGGTTTGTCCATTTTCAGCCCAACTTGTTTTTAACCCAGCATTTTAGAGTGTACTATACATTTTAACCATGCAAACAGTCTTTCAAAGTGATGTACCTCTCTTTCTCTTTTAAAAATCCTTACATTCTTAAAGAATCATACTAAAAACATGTAAAACCTATTTGCGCGATCTAAACATCGGTAGTCAAGTGGACCAGGAAAAGAAAATTAATTTTAGCTATATTGTCAGGCTCTTCTAAAATCAAGTTTTCCTTCTCGAGCTGGGAAAAGCTCGGGATGATGGAACATGATTTCTGCATGAGATGGGACACCGCTGGTCATTCATTATCCAAAGAGAGAAAGAAAAAAGGCAAAGAAATCAAAGTGAAAATGACAAAGAAAGACAGAGCTGGATGTCATCTTGGTTACACATTTCAAAGGATGTTAGATTCAGCCATTTAAAAGAGCCGCACATGCTTCAAATGTGAATTCTTTCTATTTAACATGGTCTTTCAATAGAGAGCTGTTTAAATTGTGCTATGGTTTAAAAACCTCTGTTGTGAAGTGATTATGTGAACTTCTTATATTTATATATCCGCCACTACAGATGGACTAGTCGATCAATGGTAGTAATGTTCTCCTCTACAGTTCTTTCTCTTTAAAGCAGTTTAATGCTTGGCACGGAAACTGTAGATGCATATAAAACAACACAGTTTTCTTTTGACATCTTGAAATTGTATAATTATTGATCATTCCTTCATCGGTTCAATTTATAAAACCACATAATCAAACTTAAAATATTATCAAGTTGCATCTTTGGATTGGATAGTAATGTAAACTTTTTTTTTTTAAATTTATATTATCAAATGCATAAAGAGCAAGCAATTTAAATGTAAATGAAAGATAAAATCTGAATATAAAAATGCAAATAATATTAATAACACTGTGACCCAACAAGCAGCTTGGAAAATTGCATAATAATAATATACTGTGAATCCATATGCAAGCGGATTGTAAAATGAATTAATAATAAAACATAAATAAAAAATAATTAATTAAAAAATATTATAATAAAAATAAAACTAATATTATAATAAAATAATTATAAAATGAATATTTAGTTAATAATTAAATGAAAATAAATTAACAAATATTTAATAATATGAAATTAACAAATTAATAATGCTAAAGACAAAGACATTTTTTTTTATAAATATATCAATAAAAATACAATAATAAATATTAAAATAATTAAACTATTTTTTTTTTTTAAATAAAACAAAAATAATAAATGAGATATTGATGTAATAGATAATATAATATAAACATGTCTCGAAGGGATCTTATACACATTTCATTGTTTTAAGTGATTTTGTTTTGGATATGGTGTTACAGGTAAATGAATGAGATGGAAATATTACTTTTACCATCTTAAGTCAAATAAAACGCTTACTTATTTAATGTGCATGTGACAAATAATATATGAGCTACTGTACATTATATTATACTGTAAAAAGAGCATTCTTGAGGCTGAGATGAGACTCCGTGAGTTATTGCTTAAATTGCCGGGAAACAAAGAAACAGCTGAACGCTCTGGTAAGCAGCTCTTCACCTGTACGAGTCCAGAGCTTGTAAATGCACATAAAACCCGAGCAGACGAAAACAGAACAGCGACTGTCGGCCTCTCTGGACTCCCGCACCTCTCGCCATCAAAGTTTCCGGCTCCGGTGAACGGCAGAAAGACTCTGAGCTAAAAACTAAACTTGTCAGCTGTACAGGTGACACTACTGGGTTTCCCACAAACAAGGAAATCACAACCCCGGGAAGTGTTGCATTTCATTTCAACAACAATGTGACATATCAGTGTGTAACAATAAGAAAAAAAAAGGAGAAAGTCTGAGGGAAAAAAAAGAGGGAGGAAAGACATGACACTTTTTGAAATATCAAAAGATCCCTCGACTGCTCTTGGGACTGAGCTACTGCCATGAAGCAGGAAGGTCACCATCTTTGCTTTTTCTCTTTCACTCTTTCAGCTTCAGTCTCTGGCAGCTTCTGTTTGTGTGTGTGTGTGTGAGTGTGTTTAGAGCCGCAGGGGTGGTGAGGAGGATGTTGTCGCTGACTTTTGAAGCGTCTGACAGGGCGAGCGAGAGAAGGGGTGAAACTGATCCCGACACTGACAGCAGAGACCTCTGAGGTCATAGGTCACGACCCTGGTAACGCAAAGGTAAAATTACCTATTCATGTGTCATGTGCACTGGTGTGGCCGGCGGGCAGAGCTACAGCCTGTCAGATGGATGGTCACCACAGTACATCCGCTGTCAAGTTCAGCTCAGAATCTTTGCACAAATCTTCGATTCTGTCTAAACATTTTGTATGAGAAAAAAAATGAATGAGGTTTCTTTAAGTAGCTAGAAAGCAATGAGGTTAGATGGAGCCAAATAGAGTTTCAGAACAGATTCAAGTGCCACAAACTGCATATATTTACACGTCAAATCTTAATATGAACTCGAGCATATGATCAGAGCTGTGCTGTGTACACTACTGTTTAAAAGTAGTTTTCATAATGAGTAATGATTCTTGAGCAGCAAATCAGCATATTAGAATGATTCTGAAGGATCATGTGACAGTAATGACGCTGAAAATTCAGCTTTGCATCACAGGAATAAATTACATTTTACAATATATGAGAATAGAAAACATATCAATTGTAATATTTCTTAATTTTAGTCTTGTTACTGTATTTCGATCAAACATATGCAGCATTGGTGAGAATAAGAGATTTCTTTCAAAAACAAAAAAATCTTACCAACACCAAACTTTTGAATGATAGTGTATATAGCTCCATACTTTTACTGTATCTCAACAAATTACTCATTTGGATTTATCCTCAGCAATTTAAAGGGTTAGTTCACCAAAAAAGAAAAAAAAAACATAAGATTTTCATCTTTAGAACACAAATGAAGGTAATTTAATGAAATCTGAAAGGTTTCTCTCCCTCCTTTGACAGTCTACGCAACTACCACTTTGATGCCATGAAAAGTTCATAAAGAGATGGTAAAACTAATCCATATGAATCAAGTGGTTTATTCCAAATTTTCTGAAGAGACTCAATCGCTTTATATGATGAACAGATTATTTTAGGCTTTTATTCACATTTAAACATTCATTAACTCACACATCAGTTGTGGTAAACAGAAGCTCAAGCATGTTTACTTGATGTGCGAGAACCAATGAGGTTCATTCTCGTGTTATGCATCATGTTTGAGCTTCCGTAAGAACCAATGAGGTTCATTCTCGTGTTATGCATCATGTTTGAGCTTCCGTAAGAACCAATGAGGTTCATTCTCGCGTTACGCGAGACGTTTGATCTTCTGCAAGAACCGATGAGGTTTGTTCTCACTCATCAAGCAGGTTGAGCTTCTGCTTATGTTCACTGATCAATGTTTATATGTGAATAAAAGCCTAAATTAAATCTTTTCATCATATAAAGTGATCGTGTCTCTTCAGAAAATTTGTACTAAACTGCTCAATTCATATGGATTAGTTTTACCATCTCTTTATGAACTTTTTGAAGTGTCAGTTGCGTAGCTGTCTATGGAGTGACAGAAAACATAGTTCATTTAAAATATCTTCAGTTATGTTCCGAAGGTGAACGAAGGTCTTACGGGTTTGAAGCGACATGAGGGTGAGTAATTGATGACATTTTTTTTTTTCATTTTTGGGTGAACTATCCCTTTAGGGGAAACATCTAAGAGAGAAAATTTGGTTACACGTTATTTCGATGGTCCACTTTAGACATTTTACTAACTACAGTAAGAGTAACTTTGCAACTACATGTCAACTAACTCACATTAGAGTATTAGTAGACTGTTAGGTTAGGGTTAGGTGTTAGGGTTTAGGTTAGTAGAATAAGTTGACATTGCAAAGGTACTTATAGTCAGCAGAATGTCTGTTAGGAAGCATCAAAATAAAGTGTTAGCAGATATTAAGCAGACAGTCTAGTAATACTCTAATGAGAGTTAGTTGACATGTAGCTGCAAAGTTAGCAGAATATCTAAAGTGGACCATCAAATTAAAGTGTTGCAGAAAATGTTATTGCTCAGAAGTTGCTTTTCAGTTGCAGTTCTGATCAGTTGAATTATTTTACCAACTTTGTTGCAGATGTTTGTCCTAGACACACGTGAGATAACCGGGGGAATCGTGCTCTCATTTGCAGTCTAGGAGAAACAATTAAACAATAAAGGATCTCACTTGTGATTTTTCTTCCACAGTTTGTGTGCTCTTCTCTTTTTTATTGCTCATTGGTTGCTCTTTAATAGTTTAGGATACTTAATGACATTCTCAATATCCGTCTCTTAAGAATCAGCACTGTCCCTATAACTTCCTTAGGAAAATGATATTGTTCATAGGTTCCTGTTTCACAGCTCCGGATCTTTAATGGAGTTCTCAATTATCACTTAAAGTCGGCATGAAACGGAAGTTGCGATAGTCTTTTCTACTCTATTGCGATGTATATTCAACTGAAACAGCTTCTTTCGTCTGTTGGGAATTGACTGGATTGTTGGATGGTTGTGGTTTGCTATTGGTCGATCTCATTTGATTGACAGCTTGCCCCGCCCTTGCGCCAGCAGACACGTCATCAGAGGAGAGAAGAGATGTTGCTGCTAGAGGGAGGGGAAGTAATTTTGATTAAAGATTATGAGGACACATGAATTAAAAAAAATGCATGAATAAATAATTTATAATAAATACTGCAATAATACACACCAAAAAAATAGGAATTTCATGGTGACTTTAAGGATCAACTTTGTCTCAGATGTTTTCTGACATGATTACACTTTTGTTAATGTCTTAAAAGAGTCAACTTAAAGATCTCATTTGTGTTTTTTCTTTCAGGTTTCTCTTCCTCACATGTTGTTTCTTTTGAAGGAGTTACTTTGGTAAGTCAGGAGATCTCGTCTCGCTGTGAGTTTGGGCACGATCACAGCGACCACATTCACTTAATTAGCACAGAGCAGATGAGAGTCGGTTGGTCCGGCGAGCGAAGCGTCTCTCCGCAGCATGCAGGAGCCGTGCGGCGCCTGTGAACGTTAGCAAGCGGGGAGCGATTACATAGCAGGGAGGTAGACGACACCTTCATCCTCTCACATCATGGAGTCCAGCAGCACTCTCCGCATGATTCACTGACCTGCCCCAAACATTCACAAACTGTCACTTTGAGTTGTCAGTCTTCTGTGACTCTCTCTTTACAACAGGACGGAGGGGAGCTGGGGGGAAGAGGATGGAAACTTTTTGATTCCGTGACATCAAACTTACCTTGACAGGTATGGGCGGCCTGGGGAGGACGTGACAAGCTGTGTGTGACCGACTCTCACTGGCACTGAGCTGAAGTTAGTGCTTCTTAAAGTCGGTATCAAAACATCACAGAGTTCATCAAATCCATTTCTAATGATGCCAATGTTTGTGCTGCTGTTTTGATGTCACTTCCTGGAGGATGATATCATTAGGAAGTGTCTTTTGTCAGTTTTGCAAAAGACAGGATGGGAGTGATACTGAGGACACCGGAAATATAGTCTTTTGTTAACAAACTCGTTCCCAGTTACTGTAAAACAATATTGCCAAGAAAATGTTTTTGACTGAGAAAAAATAAATCTGGAATATTTTTATAACCTAAATGTTAAGACTTTACAATAAGGTCTCATTTGTTCACTGCAAAAAAAAAAAAAAAAAAAAAAAATTTTTTGTCTTGTTTCCAGTCCAAATATCAAAAAATTCTTAAATCGAAGCATTTTCTTGACAAGTAAAAATTATTGTCTTGTTTTCAGAAAAAACACCTCAAAATTAAGTGTTTTTCCTTAAAACAAGCAAAATAATCTTGTTTTTTGTTTTGAAATAAGCTTATTTTGCTTGTTTTAAAGCTGCTGTCCGTAAGTTTTGCCTCTTTGTCGCCATCTCTGTTTGAAACCTGCAATTGCAGTTATATGCGGAATTATTATCTTTACGTGCATTGTGCATCGGCACGGCTCCTCAGCGCGGATGAATCTAATGTTTGCTGTCAGTCACCACACCGGTGTGGATACTGTACTTCGGAATCACAGATTGTAGTCTTGAAGTATGACCAAAGTAGGAATTTTCACCGGACAATGCCATCTGAACAAGTAACATGTCTGCCACTTTTGTTCTGACCAACTGAGGGGAAAAGCATTACAATAAATCATGCTGCCAGTGGTGATTAAATCTAACGATTGCTTTGCTCATATCATATCAAACCATGTGAATTATTATTATTATTGTTATTCTTTGTTCTCAAATTGTTAATGTTAACAACATCAGCATTGCGTGACTGTGTATTTAGTGTGTATTAGCGTTACCTGTAGATTACAATTTCTGTAGCAACTCCACAGTCCGAAGTCTTTTGCTTTTTGACCACGGCTTAATCTCCAGTTGTCACCGATGATTGTCATTTGGACCTTTCTGGATTACAATCCTCCATCAAAATGAAGTTTAATTATTGCAGCTGCTGTGAGAAAAGGCTATTAATGATCCGCTACCAGCAGCATCCTATATGCAGGGACTCCTTTCTTTATGTAAACAGACGTGACGTAATGACACAAAGACGAACTGCTGCATGCTCGAATTTCCCGCGGAAACCCACCAGTATCGATTTATTATAAAACATTATTACAAGCTTACTGTTGTGAATCAGGCTAATGTAAGGAGATAGTTCTGAACACTGGCTGGTTATGTACTTGCTCAAAAATTGATTTTGGATAATTTTTAACCAAAAAAGTTACGGATTGCAGCTTTAAGGAAAAACTTTTTTTTCTGAAAAGAAGATAACAAATTTTTACTTGTCTAAAAATGCTTCTTGATTTAAGAATTTTTAGATATTTGGACTAGAAACAAGACAAAAACTCTAAGTAAGAAAAGCATTTTTTGCAGTGTTAACACTAGTTAATGTATTAACTAACATGAATAACGATAAGCAGTACATTTGTTGCAGTATTTATAAATCTTTGTTAATGTCGGTGATCTATTTGTCATCAGGAGATGCAAATATGAATATGATCATCTTCAATGTGCACAAAAACAATAGTCTAAATGTTGAATCAAAAATGCATTTTTAGCTTCTTTTTTGTTATTATTTTGACATTTTAAAAAAGCACTATTGTACTGCTTCAACCATCCTAAATGGGATTAGCCTGTAATCTACAGAAACAATAGTCTTCCATTTATTCCGTTAAGGCTGGAAGAGCCACAGACATGCATGCTGGTATGAAAGGAATGATGAGTGTGTGTGTGACTGAAGTACATTGAATGTGTCTGGCACAATTTGAGCTCCAGAAAGCTTCAGTCGAGGGTCCCAGTCTGATTGACGGAGAGTCGCTCCATGTGTCCTATACAAACAGTACCGGAATTATCCTTTATCAGCAATCCCATGCAGTACCAGTGGGCCGGCTTCACATCCCGAGTCAAGCACGTCTGATCGGGATTAAAGATGGACATGCCGCCTCTCCATGCTCCAGCGGCCTGAAATCCATAACCGGATTGGATGTGTTGCGCCATTAGAATTAAACCCAGCATCAAAGGCGGGGTGCTGGAAAGAGACAAATGTGTCTTAGTGCTCGGCCACTTACCTACTTAATCAAGGCCCTTACAGAGCAAAGAGAGCGGGGACATTGGGTTGAACTGGGTTGTGTTCAGGTATTGGATGCGGTGAGATGGCGGCCTTCAGCCACTTATACCCAGAGCTGGAATGCCAAACACATTTCCAAAGGATTGTGGGGAATCCGACTGAATGTAGTCAAGAGGGCTGCATGTGGTGTGCCGTTTCCCCGCTATCCAAATCATCACCATGGGAGCAGAAAAAAGAAACAATCAGAGAACAATAAATAAATAAATAAATAGAGAAAAAGTCACAAAAACAAAGTAGATGAAAGAAAACCAGAGAAAGATCATATGGTATCAGACCTTAAAAAAATCTGTCTTGGGTAACCTAATGTAGTCAGGATCATCCAATTATATTAAATACTTTTTTTGGTTGAATAAAACATATTTAGTGCTGTCAAACGATTAATCATGATTAATCACCTCCAAAATAAAAGTTTGTGTTTGCATAATATATATGTGTGTGTACTGTGTATAATGTATATATAAATATTTACACATATATATATATATGTGTGCGTGTGTGTAATATAATATAGTGTAATATAATATATTTTTGTTAAATATATACATGCATGTAAACACAAACTTTTATTTTGGATGTGATTAATAACGATTAATCATTTGACAGCACTATATAAATATATAATGTGAACATTTATGTAAAATTACACACACACAGTGCACCCATCATTATGATGACATTCCATAGGCGTAATAATTTTTATATTGTAAAAACTGTATATTTTATCCCCCTACACTAACCCTACCCCTAAACCTACCATCACAGAAAACTTTCTGCATTCTTACATTTTTAATAAAACATTGTTTATTATGCTTTTTGAGCCATTCTAATTACGAGAACTCAGGAAATGTCCTCATAAAGCACATTTACGTTGTAATACCAGTGTAATAACCATGTCATTATACAAATTTGTCCTCATAAATTATATAAACACACACACACAGGTTTTACAATGACATCCTCATAAAGACTTTTTTCTTTTGCTGAACAAACCCACACACACTTACTGTACATGCTTTTATTGAAAAACATCTTGAATATTTAGATAAGTTCTACTGATTTAACAATGAACTGTAGCAAAACAAAGTTTTTTTCTTTTCTTTTTTTTTCTGTAGAAATAGGCAAGAAGCCTTCAGACTGATTAGAAGTGTCAGAGTTCTTGCCGGAAGTGTGTTTTTAATCTGTGTGTTTGTGTGATGTAGGTTTGTCATCGCTTTCTGTAATTATTCAGAGGTGAACTACTGCATTGTCTCAAACAGGAGGTGACATGTTAATGAATTAACAGCGTAATCTGACAGATGATGCCGGGCGGTCGTCACGCTGTCTGTGGTGAAATGTTTACGGGAGGAGTGCTGATGTTCGATGACAGTTATTTGAATAAAAATGAATTTACTGCTGTTGTCTCATTTGCAGGAAATTTTCACGTCTTAGATGCAACTGGCATGGTGTGAATCCTCACATCTGCACACATGGAGACACATGCACGTATATTGACATCACACATGACCTCTTTAATTTCCATTGTGCTGGAAAGATTTTATAGGGAAAACTATCAAAAAATCTGTTTTTAGAAATAAAGACACAAAAGCCCTGAGAGAGACAGAAACTGAGAGGCTATACGTCCCACCTCACTGATCTAACAGAAGGACAGATGTGGTTTCAACCTGGCTTGTTTAATTAACCCAAGCCGGAGGTGCAGATTGAAATTCAGACACTACGCTCTATGAAAATGTATTTATACATGGCAAATTAGCAAGTGCCCAACATTAAAAATGTGTGAGAAAAGAGTTAAAAAAGAAATTGCTCTTAGTAATGCATGACCTGAAGATCTGAATTAACACTTCAGTTTAGGGTTAGTAAACATCTCAAGAGGATAACTTGATCATCACAGATGTTTGACAAAATGTGCATCTGTCGTATACAAAAAGAAGTATAATGCAGTGTACTTTGGGGTCCAAAAGAGACTTTTATGGGATTTTTTCCCCTTCATTTTAACTTCGAACTAAGCAGAATGTTATAGAACATCAAAACACAGCAAGATTATGATTTCACAAATCCACCGTGCAAACGTTACTTTTACTTTTCCTGGCTCAAGATGTGCTTCAAACATCATTCTGGAGAACATTATCATGTTTTGTGCATGTCAGCCTAAAGCAAGCAAAGGGACACACTACATACATTTATTATACATTCATATAAAAATAATATTGTATGTGCTTGTCACTCAAACTTAATGTGCTAACACAATTTGCATTTCTATATTAAATTAGAAAAAAATCAAACAAATCATCTGACTTTTGCATTCCACTGTGTATTTATTTATAACAATAAATAAAAAGGCATTCATATAAACAGATAAATGGATGAATAACTCATACATATAAATTATAATAGCATTTTGAAATGATTAGTTTTACACTCACACTTAACACATTGAGCCCAGCTCACTTCCAGAGGTGTATTAGTTTGATAAATTGCATGCAATAAAGCCAAACTCTAATGAAAAAAGCACATGAATGCTGGATGGGAAGGTGAGAATTTTTGTCATATGGAATTAGTTGTAGGTTGTATTCAGCAAACGGAAACGGAAGGCATATTGGATTCATTTGTTCTGACAAATTGGTAATTTGAAGAGAAAAAAAATTAGATTGCATTTCAGGCTTTTAATCAGAGAGGCATTAGTTAATTTATCAAGCACTGTATAATTTGTCTTTGAGTGTTCCTGTATTTCTCTCAGTAATAGCATATCCAGTTTGGCTCTCTTGGGTCGTTCTCAGCTAATTAACGTGTGGCTGAATCCTATTGCATTATCACGATTGAACCTGCTGTACACAACACTGACTGCAATAACAATGTTGAGGGAATAATAATAAAAAAAATAAAAAAAACACAGAAGCTGAAGTAATTCTAGGTCAACAGTGGTTTCCTGAAACTTCATAATAAATGTACCAAACAATAAAAAAAACTCTCATGATTAAACATTAGAATTTTAAGTTAATGTAACCCTTTTCACTTTCTCAGTTATTCATTTCCAATAACAGCCCTTCTGAGCATTGCGTCTTGGTTAATTTACAATATAACATAACCTTATTATAAAATTTGTACCGATACAGTCTGCTCAGAGCTTTGGGCATTCCCAAGCAGCATTCAATATGTGGGTCAATTAATCAGGACTTGAGAAACAACAGTTTGCATTTTCCATTCAAATAAAACAATTTGTACATTCCAAATTGATCACGGCATTGATTAACCCGTCAGCTCCGGTTCAGCACAGAGCGTTAAGGCAGTTCGAACTGAGGGTTTCCCTTCTAAGAGCTCTACGGATCTCATTCAGCTCCTCTCAGGAGCCTGATGAATATTCAAAGATCCAGACTAAAGCAGCAGCCAGTAGATGCCTGGTAACTCAGGGCGTGACTTTTTACTTTTTGAGAGGGAAAGTGCATTTATCAACAGCAGATTTAAAGTTCAGTGTCTGTGGATGCAAACCACAGATACTGTTCATCCGTATGCCATCACTGTCTCATAAATTAGTCCAAGTTTTGCTTCTAAGTTGCAGCTCTAAGGTCAATTATTGACAATTTATCATGCATCCTTAGGAAATGCTATTTAAAGTCCATCTTAATGGGATGTGTGTCAGAATCAGGGCAGTTTTAGCATACATTTTACTATTACGTGACCTTTTTTCTGCAAAGTAGCACAGCCTAATTGTGAAGTGCAAGCTGCTCATGCCAGGCAAAGCGAGAGAGATGTTAGAAGAATGAGTGTGGCACCATCTGTGGGCAGGAAGTGATGAGGCGAAACCTGGCGAAAACGTGCCGGGAGTCTGCTCTTCATTACATTACTAAATGCTGCTGAACTGTTCCGGCTCGAGAATGTCTAAATAGTTTGGTGTCTCGTACTGCAGGCGTTTCTCTTTAGCTGGTTTTTATAACCTAGAAGACAAACATTACCACTTAATCAATCTTACATGGTTCTTTGCAGCATCATACTTTAGGTTCAGCAAAGAATAATGATTATAATAATATTACATTATAGATTTATCAACATTTTACTTACTTTTTATTAAAAAAAAATAAATAAATAATGAAAGCGTTCAAATGGTTGAGGTCAGAAACCTGGAAAACTGTTTGACGGTTTCCACAAAAACATTAAGCACAACTGTTTTCAACATTGATAATAATCAGAAATGTTTCTTGAGCAGCAAATCAGCACATTAGAATGATTTCTGAAGGGTCATGTGACACTGAAGACTGGAGTAATGATACTGAAAATTCAGCTTTGCATCACAGGAATATATTACATTTTACAATATAATAAAACAGAAAACAGTTATTTTTGTAATTGTAATAATATTTCACAATATTACTGTTTTTAATGAACAAATAAATGCAGCCTTTGGTGAACAAAGAGACTTCTTTCAAAAACATCAAAACATCTTACCACGCCCAAAATTTTGAATGATATGAGTGCATATTAAAGAATCAGTTCTGATTTATTGTTGACTTTTTTCTTTTTGGTTCTAAATGGGATTTTACTTAAGTATTCTTGATGATTAAATATTTTAACCAAAATTCCTTTTTTTTTTTCAGCAATAAAACACATTGCCTGTTCTCATCCTTCCATACGGTCTCTGAGCATGAGTGTCTGTCTTTCTCCGACTCCTGAAAACAACAGGTGCAGTGGCTCCAGTGGAGGATCCAGATTCGTCTCTGGTGTGTGTGGGCCGTGGAGGACTCATCTGGAGATCCAGCCTGGACGGGGGGGAGACGGTAAGAGCCGCGGTTCTCTCGTCGGGCCTCTCGCACGCTTATTAACTTCAATCCAGCAGCCCGGGTGCAGTAAACTCATGCCAAATCACTCAAAACATTGCCTTTGTCTTCCTCGCCATCTTTCCCTTGTCCATTTTGTTTGGTTTTCTAAATGAAAAAATAAAATACAAAATGTATGTCAAAAAAACATAAGGAAAAAAATTTAAACAATCATAACTTAATTGCAGAGCAAGTTCTACATGAATTGGCATTTGCAAATCTTAATGTGAAGGTGAAACAGGAAATTTTGAAAAATATAGGACTTTTATATAGAAGCTTGCTTCCGCTATGAAATATAAAAAGTCATAATTACCTTTTTTATTTTTTTCTCAGAATTACTAATTATCAGAATTGAATGATATAAAGTCAGAATTGCGAGTTATAAAGACTTTATAACTCACAATTGTGAGTTTATATCACAATTCTAGGGGAAAAAAGACAGAATTGCAAATTATAAAGTCAGAATTGTGTGGTAAAAACTTGCAATTGCAAGAAAAAAGTAAGAAATCCGACTATCTTGCAATTCTGACTTTATATCACGCAATTGTGAGTTTATATCACACAATTCTGACTTTATAACTTGCAATTGTGAGTTTATATCACGCAATTCTGACTTTATAATTCACAATTGTTTATTTCTCGCAATTCTGAGAAAAAAGTCAGAATTGCAAGTTATAAAGCCATAATTATGTAATAAAAACTCGGAATTGCGAGAAAAAAAGTAAGAATTGTGCCTATGTCTTGCAATTCTGACTTTATAACTTGCAATTGTGAGTTTATATCTCGCAATTCTGAGAAAAAGTCAGATTTGCAAGTTATAAAGTCAGAATTGTGTGATAAAAACTTGCAATTGTGAGAAAAAGTCAGAATTACGACTATATCTTGCAATTCTGACTTTACAACTCGCAATTGCGATAGAAAAAAAAAAGAATTGTGAGATAAAAAAGTTGCAATTACCTTTTTTTATTTTTTTATTTAGTGGCGGAAACAACCTTCCATACTTTTATCTTTTGAGAATTGATTCGATTATGAAAAGTGACAGGAGCTAAAAGACAGAGGGCATAATTTAGAAAAGTTGTTTCAGAGGCAGTTATACATTGTGCTGATTTGGAATAACATGCAGTGAATCACGCACAAAAAGATCAAGAGTGTGCATTTAAGTTCTCTTCGCACATGTAACATTCTTGGATCTACATTACCATTCTGTGTCCTGGTACATTAGCTGACCATCAGTGCGGTGGGATTTTGGAGCCCCCTCCATCTCTCTGATGAATATTCAGGACTCTAGCGCCTTTTCACAGCAATAATAGGCCAGCCATTGCCGGCCTGCCTTTGGGGGAAAGACTCCACGAGTAGCAGATTATTTCAACCTGTGTGTGAAAGAGGCTCATTCTTTCTTAAGCCGCCTGGATGAAATCTTACTTGCAAAACTCCTGTTGCCGCCCCGGAGCAGCGACCGAGACGGCTTACAGGTGGCCTCGGCGTTCGAAGGCGATAGAACCAAACCCCTGCAGCCCTCCATCATCGCCATCATCCTCAACTCCCAAATTGTCCCGGAATGGAGGAACGAGCTGGATTTGTCTTGGGCTGTTTTGTCCAAACTGGCGGCACAGATGGGATAATGACTTTTACAAACAGCATTCTGATGAGAGGAGGGGAAAAGGAACGGTATGTAAAATGCACAAAGGCCTCCATAAGCACATCGGGCTCTGCATCTGGAACAAACTAAAAAGATGTTTAATAATTTAGAAGCAAGCAGGCAGGCCTGCTGCAGCTGTTGTGTGCAGACGAGCATGAAAGGCGTCTATGTGGCAGCTGGCTCGTGCCTCTCCCCTGGTTTCGGTGTGGTGAGGAGACGGCAGATTTGGGATTAGTCAATCCCTGATACTCCTGCCCATCTGCCACCAAGACCCCTTCGCTAACTCGCTGCTACAAAAGACAGAGGGAGAGAGAGAGGAAAGAGAGGCAGTGCACCGTACACATGATTATAAAATGGTCCTGGATGCTGATTGGTCAATACAGCGTTCCAGCATGCTAAATTACACAATATAGTAACAGTTATGATGCAAAACACCTGTTCAACCATAACTGAGCTGATCCCATAGTGGATCGCTATTTGCAGCATTAATAAAATTGTGTCTGTATTAGTTCTAATACATATGAAATGTTTCATTAAAGTAATAAGGCACTTTGATTAGTTTTTGCTGCTTAATATTCTTTGTGGAAACTGTGATACACTACCATTCAAAAGTTTTAAATTTAATACTTTTATTCAGCAAGGACACATTAAATTGATCAAAAGTGACAGTAAAGACATTTATAATGTTACAAAAGATTTCTATTTCAAATAAATGCTGTTCTGAAATTTGAATTAATCAAACAATCCGGAAAACAAGGTGTCAAAATTTAACATTTAATACTTGAGCACCAATAATATTTGATCAGAATTAGGCAGCAAATCAGCATATTAGAATGATTTCTGAAGGATCACGTGACGCTGAAGACTGGAGTAGCTCTGACATCATAGGAATAAAGGACATTTTAAAATACATTCAAAAAGAAAACATTATTTTATTTCACAATATCACTGTTTTTACTGTATTTTTTAGCAAATAAATGCAGCCTTGGTGAGCATAAGAGACTTCTTTCAAAAACATAAAACATTTTAATTAATCCAGACTTTTGACCAGTAGTGTATATTGTGAAAATCACAATCCTCTCTGAAAGCACATGCACATATTCATGTGTACTCTCTCTCCCACTTACACACACACACACACTTACACACACACGCTCAAACCACGATCGGCCCCTTCGCCCCTGCGTGCGTTTTGTTGACATGTGGCTAGAGCCGCGGCACTATCATTCCGTCGCTTCAGGGCACGTTTTGCACTCCACACATTTTCACGAATACAAAATGTCGCTGGCCACAAACAATGCTCGGGTCTAATTGGCCGAATTAACCAAGTCTTGTCTCTTGTCGCCATACTGATTAGCAAAGCTCAGCTGGGACGGTTGGAGGGGTTGGGAAGCCGGAGGGAGGATTGTGGGATTTGTGATGGCAGGGGATAGGGAGGGGGGGCAGGTGAAGCAGCATTTGCCCATGAAAGAGATGCGATCCTGGGTAGAGTCCCAGCTGGGCCCCCTGTCTCAGAGTGCCAGGAAGATCACGGTTAGCAGTGAGGGGGGGGGGATTTGTTGCATTTTGCGCCTCTTTTCACAGTGCATCTTATAGATGCTTGGATCTGCTTTGTCCTAAAACACATACGACCTAAAACACATTTGCCAAACATTTATACCATTATACTTGCTGAAGCCTGCTAAAGCAAACATCATTATTAAAGCTTATTTCAAATAAATAAAACTAATAATATAAATGTATTAACACTAAAACAATTAATACTAATATTATAATAATGCTATAATAAAATATACTATAATAAATATAGATTGTCTATATCGCTGTCATACTACAAAGTCACAAAATGATTGCAGGCCACTGCACTGTAAAAAAGAATTGTTGGTTTAACTTATAAAAGTAAGTTACCCTGGTTGCCTTAAAATTTTGAGTTCATTGAAATTAAAATTTTGAGTTAATACAATGAAGGCAATTGGTTTAATCAACAGAAACTCAATATTATGTTATCTGAACCACATTAATTATTAAGTTGATTTAACAAAAGAAAAAATGTTGTGATAAATCATGAAAATATTTTTTTACAGTGTATAAGCAACATAAAAAACAGTTATAACAGTAAAACATTTTGGAAAATACATTAAATAATACTGGCACTACATTTCTAGGACTACAAAACTCAACAACAGTAACACGCATACGCCAGAGAAATGTTAACAATCAACGCACGTTTATAGTCCTAGCAAGTAATCGGATCAAACACGGTCCGATTTGACATCAGTCGCAAAGCATTTTGGGTAACAAGCAATGCCACAGTATTAAACTTGTCTTAAGTTTGTGCTACAGGCATGAATTTGACCTTAAACCATGTGTCTTTGTTGAGCTGAAGTGTGCTGTTACGTTTTTAGGAGATCAGACTTACAATTTTTGCCTGGCAAATGAAAAAAAAAAGGGTGACTTGAGTTAGAGACCAGAATATCATAGACTTGGGTGTGGACTCTTTTGTCTTGGACTAGTAAACAAACAACCTGGACTGCGTTTCTCAAAAGCATCATGAGATCTACATCATTGATCTACTTAGTCTAATGATGCTTTTGAGAAACACAGCCCAGAACACCTAGCAACCATTCAAAACAACCTAACAACTGCATAGCAGCATGCTAAAAACAACTTTACAGCAGCATAGCAACACCCTGGCAACCACTCACAAAGGTCATTTATTGTGGTGTTGAATGGGAAAGCACCACTCGTGTCTTCTTCACAAAGGATATAAAAATGAATAAAAAATGTATTAAATGAATAAATAAAAACATAATAAATTAAAAACAGTTTATTTTTCTTCAAATCAGCTTAATGTACGCTTAATTTGTAAAGTTCATTCACACAGAAACAAAGCCTTAAATATTAAGCTTACCTAAAGCACCATTTTAATTTTGCTGCTTTGAATTTCCTTCAGAAAACGCTAATCTAGTTTTGATTAATCACTTTACATTTATTTCACTTTCTTAATATTCTACTAGATTAATGCAAAGTATTTGCACTAAAAAAATGACTATTTCTACATTTATTGGAAATCTAATATTAATACACAGGATGTGAATGACACTTCCAAAATTTATCATGGCAATTTAAAGGGCCATTTCAGGCCAATAAATCAAATCTAAAACGCATAAAAGTTATCTAGAAATCTTTTTTCTGCTGATCATGTGGTGTATTTTTGGGAAGCCTTTTAACCCGCCAGTGCTCCGGGGAGATATTAAAAAATGAGTCTCTAGTATTGGGTAGTAGATTAAACCTCGGCTCCAACAAAAAGAGGAATAGAGAACAAACCTTTCCCTCTGTAATTTTTCCCAGGTGACTTTACCAAGGGAATATGTGTTCAAGGTTGTGGGACAAGGTCCTGATAGTGACAAAGCACAAAGACGGGAGTTTATTCCACCTCAATATGGTCTGTGATCTCAGAGGAGATCTCCCAGCTGTCCAATAGCTCGCCGTTGACTCCTCTACCGGAGTCCCATGTTGCGCTCCTAAGATCAATCTCGGCATCTCTTCCTCTTTTAAGGCACGACTATAGCCAACAGTCGGAAGCACATTAAGTATTTTCCTCTCCGTCTCGCTCCCATAAGGCCGCAAACAACAAACTCCCAGAGTTGGGATGACGGGGAGGAGGCAGATATTCCAGCTGTACTCAAGTGCTGGTAGTTAATTCCTCACTCGCCCTGAGCCATAAGACTACCTCCTGATGTACTTTTGCACGATTAAAACACATTTCTGATACAGTTAAGTTTCAGACGGCTGTCATTAATTATATTTTACTTAATTCCCAAGCCTTCTCCCTCTGTTCCTTTTCATTTATACTCTTTTTTTTCCCCTTAACCCGCCTTGCGTTTTGGGAGCGTCCAACACCGTCCTACTTAGCTTTTCTTTGTCTTGCCTGTGATCTTCAAATGGGAGGCATCACCGCTGATCAATCGTCCACGTTTCTCCCAGTACCTCTGTTTAAACCTGGGAAATCACTCGTCACTGGTGAAAAAAAAGTAATTATATTCCCTGTAGAGCGGCTCGGTGCGTATGATCAGGGATCTGTCTTGAGATGTGGCGTTGGGAAAACTGATCTGATGGTGTTCTGATCTACTCTGGTTCTCTGAGGTTTTTACCCGTTTTGTTTTTCTCAACAGCACAAATAGATGCAAAGTGTAACTTATATTGCTTGTACTTTATCATAACTTTGCAAACTTTCTTTTTTGTTTTGCAAAATGCAATATCATGTATCATTATTCCTTGAGTTTCATACTAAGGCATTGCATTCTCATGCAAATGTACAACTTTTTAAGAGATTTTTTATCTGCACTGTTCATAATAGCATCAAATATATTAGTGATTACTGTAATTTTTCTTGCTATGTTATAAGGATTAGTTCACTAAAAAAATTTATTCTGTCAAACACGTATGATTTACTTTCTTCCATGGAAGACAAAATAAGACATTTTGAAGAATTTACCGGTTATTCCATGAAAATTAGACTAAATGAGTTTTTAAAGCCTCTAAAAAAAGGTTGCAAAAGCACCATAAAAGTATTATCGAAGTAAAGTGAAAAAGTTTTATAAATTTTGAACAACATGATACAAATTTAGATGCAAAGTGTAACTTTATGAAGGGAGATTTTTTTCCCTGAAATGTCACATCCTTTTATTATTATTCCTCAAAAATATAGTTTCATGCTAACCATTGTTGCAACATTGCTTAGAAAATCAAATAAAATAGTGATTGCAGTATTTTTTTCTTGAAAATTCTGTCCCTAAATATTAATAATAATATTCTGTCAAACACATATGATTTTCTTTCTTCATTTGAAGACAGAATAAGACATTTAGAATAATTGTACTAATTATTCCATGCAGTTATAATAAATGCAGACTGGAGTTTTCAAGTCCCAAAAAGGATGAAAAGATCACAAAAGTAGTTCATTCGACAATTATTCTTTTGGATCTGATTCATTCAGTGAATAACTAGTTCACAAAACTGCTCTGAAAGATTCATTCAATGAAATGACTCAATGATCCGGTAGAAGAGTTTAACAACTCACTGGAGGGACAGAAGTGAAAAAGTTATGTAGGTTTTGAACACATAATAACATTTAGATGCAAGTATAACTTTATGAAGGGAGTTTTTTTTTTTTTTTTTTTGCAAAATGCAATATTAAAATTGTAACCACAGTTGTATCATTATTCCTCATGGACCACCTCACCTCTGTCTGTCTGTCTCTCTCTCTCTCTCTCTCTCACACACACACACACACACACACACACACACACACACACACACACACACACACACACACACCTCTTGTGCCCCGGAGCCTCTTGGTCTGACTAAAGTGACACGGGGGGCTGCAGTGCTGCCGCGGGATATGCAGGGCTCAAGGTGACCAGTGGGTTCTTTCATCAGCATCACAGATCGATACGGATTCGAACAGAGAGCCCTTCCGTGTCCCAGAGGACCAGTCTCCAGCGTCCAGCTGGGGGCGAGCCCTGAGCCAGGCAGTAGGAAAGGGCTTACGCTGGAATCACACCTCCCGTCCTGACAGATACAGAGAGGATAATCAGACACAATCAGACACTCAGTATGATCAGCCATATATCATGAACATCACTATTAAAGCAATAACTCACTTACAAATGAAAATCATTTACCACTGCAAATGCCGTTTCTCATGATGTGCCAAATCTGCATGCTGTTATGTTTCATATTCCTTTCCATACAGAACATAATGATCATCCGGAGATCTGTCAAGAACCGAAAAGGACAAAAACACACCATGAAAATCATAAAATAGTTTATATGACGCGTGTGCTATTCAAGCAATATATTTAAGTAATGAAATCAGCAACACTTTACAATAAGATTCCATTATACGGTTAGCTAACAATGAACAATGCATTTGTTACAGTATTTATTCATCTTTTCCATTAAATAATATTAGCGTGATTGTATTGATAATGTATTAGAAAATGTTGAAATGTACATCAGCTAAGTTATTATTAATTATTAAAGTATTTTTCATTGTTAGTTCATGTTAACTAATGTAACTAAATCGGACCTTATTGAATAAATCCTTTATAAAAAAAAAAATAAAAAAAATTAATCAGGACGTAAGCACAAATAAGATTTCAGGGTCTTAACAGAGAAAACAATTTGAGAAAAAGTAAGTAAATAAATAATAACAATTATTATTATTTCTTCATTTTTTGACTGTTCCTCTGAAACTGTGAATGTAAATGTTAAAACATTAAGCTTGAACATGCAAATTAACATTTAAGGTTGGCCATTATTTGACCTGATCATGATTACAGGTATCCCATGATGCACTACTGCAGACATTTTTATCCTTGGCATCCCATAATCCCAGACCAGGATGTTCCTATAAAAGATTTCCAGCTGTGCACAATGATCGTACATTCATAAATGCAGATCCTAATTAGTGATGGGCTGCCGTCTGTGCTAAAGATGTTGCCTTTAAGAGCAACAGAGTTTTCCCTTAAATTGATCACTTGAGGAAATCAGACTCTCCCCCCTCTTCTCTGTGTCATCCGCACCCCGTTGCCCCCCTGAATCCCACCCTTTCGCTTTCCTACTGCATACAAGGCAATTACGGGCGGCGACATTGTGCGACGCCGCGTTCGGGTTGCAGCTGGACAGATATTTGAAACAAGTCAGTGTTTAATTAGGTTACACAGTCATTTCCTCCCCTGCAAATTAAAGCCCCAGAACCTCACACAATTAATCTGCGTCTGCAGGTCCCGTGCGGTTCCCCTGGAGAACCCGCTCCGGTTCTTCAGATCTGACCCTCTGGGCCCTCGCTGCCACGGGGAGAAAAGCAATTATAAAAACAGCCCTCACTCTAATCGGCACAAACTCTTGCACACGCACAGTTATTGATATTCTGGAAAAAAGGGAAGTTAATTTAGCTCCTGACTTTTAATTGCTAAAACAGTTTTGTTTTGTGTTACAGTACCAAATACAGCCTTGACAACATAATACTCCTGTGTATTTAACGGCGGCTATTAGGGTGATATACTGTAAAGGTTGGAGATATCTTGCCCAAATCACTTTGCTTCATGAAATGTTAAAACACTTCTGTGTGAGCCAAAAACAAAAATAGTAATTAAAAATGTCCTTCACATGTTAAATAGTCATAGCCCACTTTCAAAACTCCCAAGGCAACTATTGGACACCATAAAAATATATGACAAAATCAGCAACATTAGTAGTTATGTTAGTGTAATTACATTGCACATCCTGAGTAATACTGTTTTGTGCAACAGCATTTAATTAAACTATATCTTTACTGCAATTTTAATTAGTGGTGTTTGCTAAGGCATCACTATTAAAGTCACGGTTGGTGATCTGAACAAACCCCAAACACTAAGTATTACACTTTAACTCAGTATTAACGTTTAACTCATTCTGTGCTGATTAAGCTACAGACATGAGCGACTGAAAAAAGTCTCAAAGCATATCTAGGCATGACAATATAATAATACACAATGTATATGATCTACTACTAATTTTACAAAATTTCTACACTCATGTCACACACACGCATATCAACACTAGCAGCACCCTAGCAACCATCCACAACACCAAAGCAACACCCTGGCAATCACTGACAACATCCTAGAATCCACCTAATGATTGCATAGCAAAACTGTAGCAACCACCCACAACATCCTAGCATCCACCTTGGAACTGCATAGCAACACCCTAGCAACCATCCACAACACCCTAGCATCCACCTAGCAACACCCTGGCATTCACTGACTACATCCTAGAACCCACCTAACACTTGCATAGCAAAACCGCAGCAACCACCCACAACATCCTAGCATCCACCTTGGAACTGCATAGCGACCCACTAGCAACCACCCACAACACCAAAGCATCCACCTAGCAAACACCCACAACATTGTAGCGTTCACCTAGCATCCAACTTAATAGTGGCATTGTAGCAACCATCAAAAACACCCTAGCATCCACCTAGTGACTGCATAGCAACACCCTAGCTACCACCCAAAACACCCTAGCATCCACCTAGCAACACCCTGGCAATCACTGACAACATCCTAGAATCCACCTATCATTTGCATAGCAAAACCGTAGCAACCAACATCCTAGCATCCACTTTGGAACTGCATAGCAACACCCTAGCGATCACCTACAACATCAAAGCACCCACCTAGCAAACACCCACAACACCCTAGCGTCCACCTAGTAACTGCATAGCAACACCCTAGCTACCACCCACAACACCATAGCATCCACCTAGCAACACCCTGGCAATCACTGACAACATTCTAAAATTCAACTAATGACTGCGTTGCAAAATCATAGCAACATCCACAACATCCTAGCATCCACTTTGGAACTGCATAGCAACACCCTACCAACCACCCACAACATCATAGCTTCCACCTTGCAACTTCGTAGTGGCATCCTAGCAACCATCCACAACACCCTACCATCCACCTAGCAATTGCATAGCTACACCCTAGCAACCACCCACAACACCCTAGGAACACCCTGGCAATCACTGACAACATCCTAGAATCCACCTAACAATTGCTTAGCAACACTGTAGCAGCCAATCACCCACAGCATCCTTGC
Organism: Ctenopharyngodon idella; assembly: GCF_019924925.1. Lineage (NCBI taxonomy): Eukaryota > Metazoa > Chordata > Actinopteri > Cypriniformes > Xenocyprididae > Ctenopharyngodon > Ctenopharyngodon idella. The sequence goes on from NC_067231.1 coordinate 26,606,525, forward strand.
ATGCACCTTGGAACTGCATAGCAACACCCTAGCAACCACCCACAACACCATAGCACTCACCTAGCAACCACTCACAACATTGTAGCTTCCACCTTGCAACCTCATAGTGGCATCCTGACAGCCATCCACAACACCCTACCATCCACCAAGCAAATGCATAGTTACACCCTAGCAACCACCCACAACACCCTAGCACTCACTTAGTAACCACCCACAACATTGTAGCATCCACCTGGCATCCAACTTCATAGTGGAATCCTAGCAACCATCAACAACAACCTAGCATCCACCTAGTAACTGCATCACCTTAGCATTTTTTAGCTTGACAAGCACCACTCTTAATTTCGTAGGAAAATATAAAATGTAGTTTACTATGTTAGCACATAATTATGTGTAACAAGGGCACTACACTGGAAGGATTAAAATTGTTCAATGGCCAGTGGACTTCATGGTGAGAGGCTTGACAAAGTGGTCAGGTGGGATGCTTTTTTTCCTTCTTTTTTTCCTTCAAATAGAACGTTTTTGTGTGGCAAAGTGGTACACAAGAAGTACACGGAAAGAGAACAAGGAAAAGCCATTTGACCACACACCATGCCTATGTCCCATTTTTGTAGATAATTTACCCTAGAGTCAAATTTAATTGCTGCTTGAGTGCCCTCAATCTTTAAACATTCTCCATCATTCTCTGCGTCATTTATTTTTCAGGATGACAAAGGAATGGCTAAAAAAAGGCATGCAAACAGAAAATACCTCACCTTTAACGATTGGGTCCGTGTGACAGGTAACGACACATTTAAAGACCTGTTTAAGAAGGCCTGTCCTCATTCGTTTTAGCACATTAAAACCGAGCTTAGGGCAGCAGAACGGGGATTTGCATTCTCTTCAGAAGCTGACTTTGCAAGTGTGTTTGTCTACAAAGCAGTTTAAAATGAAGCTATACATGATTCATGTTTGCTGCTTTCAAGTTACTCCTCGCTCAGAACAGGACTTCACATTACTGTAGGCTAATTATTTGAAGCTGACTTAGGCAGGAGAGACAGGTTGTCTGGGATGGAAAACATGTGAAAGTGGAGGGAATACTAAATAAGAACACAGGAAGAGACCAGCAAAGGCAAGAAATGTTAACGAACATCATATCTGTATTGGGCCACAAGTAACGTTACAGCTGTTTTACCTTTCCTAATAAGTAACACGCATTACCATTTCTTTAATTGCAATCGAAATTCTCTCCCTTCCCCATGCTGGGAAAAATAGGGGTATAAAAGGAGTTTAAAAATGGCAAAATACCTCCGCTAAAGAAAAAAAAAAAATCCAATTTCTTCCGTGGAATCCATTTGTACTCACCAAAAATCAGGTGTTGCTTCAGAGCAGCGATGGGTTAGGCTGCGTCCATAAGTCGTTCCATTCTGCGTTCCATTCTGTGATAGCTGAGCTAAAAAATAAAGATCAATTTGTGTGTAAATGTATGTTTTTGACCAACGTTTTCCACTTATGATGTCATTTCTAGAGAGAAATTACTATTGTAGTTAAATATAGCTCGCTATATTTTGCAGTAGATCATTAAACTGTTATGCTGCCTCAGAAGTCCTTCCGAAATCAGTTTCGGGAGGTACCTTTATGCGCAAACGCTGCAAAGTCATTGACTGATAAGGCAGTGAGGAAACAAGTGAGCTGTTTTCAGACATAGCCTTACTCTTTCCAGGAGTTGTGGCAATCAGACCTTGTTTTCTGTTGGCTGAGCACAAGAATAAACAAACTATCAATACATCCGTCAAAAATGTAACATTCAGACGCATTAAATATTCTTTCCCGCAACAGCGATTTTTGTGCAAATAAGCTTATGATGTATTAAAAAGTCTGTTAACACATCTTTTCATTGTGCTTATTCAACTTCTGGAACTTTTTAACACCAGTGGTTGTCAATTAAGACATTAGTGTGTAAACTGTAGCGCCATCTAGCGGTGAGGTTGCAAATTGCAACCAATGGCTCAGTCCACCGCTCACCCCACCCTTTCGAAGCACATAGAGATGCTACGGTGGCCAACACAGGACAAAGATGTTGTCATCTGAGACAGAAGAGAGTAGCCAGTCAAGCAATGAGCAGCTTGTCAGTTTAGGGCTACTGTAGAAACATGGCGGCGCAAAATGGCGGCTTCCATGTAAAGGGGACCTGCGGTGTATGTAGATGGAAATGGCTCATTCAAAGGTAATAAAAACATAACGGTTCATTATGTAAGGTCTTTATACACCACTGACAACATAGTTATGTATATTGTATTGCATTTCTATCAATAGATCCTACTAAATATTACACACTGGACCTTGAAGTTTTTTTTTTCTTTTTGTTCTTTGCATCACATTAAAACTGCCCTGGAAACTTTTCATTATTTTTGCAACTTTTTCATCCTGTTTCATCCTTGTCCCAGACCCAGACTTTCGATCTGAAACTTTGAAAGTCCGTCATAAAAAAATAAAGTATTATTAACTTTATTATTATTAATACTATTATCTAAACTAGTACTAAACAAAGAATGAAATAAACTAACACTTAAGTATTTATTGTAAGAAAATTATTTATATGCCATTTTCTTGACTCCTGAAAAAAAGGTAAATTGGCAGGTCAGAGTTCACCAACCTTTCTTACGTTTCTGGTTTCCTGCATTTGCATGCACTTGAATGGAAACATATGGAGCGAAAAAGTCTAATGTAACTCATACGTACCCAATCTTTAACTCCAAAAATAATATTACATTTAATAACAATGCAATAATAAACTTCATTGTATTGATTGATTTGTTTCAGTCAGCAGTCTTACAGTACATACACTGAACGCACACTTGTCAAGCAAAGCAGACTAGACATTTTATTTGATTGAAAGAACTCTAATATTAAGTTCACTTGACTACACACACATTCACTGAGTAACATGGACAGGAGAGGATCCAGTCAAACGCACAACAGTGAAATTTCATTTTATGGTGCTAAGAAAAAGTAACAATGCAACATAATATCTCTGTGTCCATGATAGACTACAAAAGGCCTCATCTGAATCACAGGTGCTACAGCCTAACAGAAATCTAACAATGGTTGGGGAATATCTGTCATTTGCCTCCATCAAAGTGCCTGAGTTTCATGGCGTCACACAGCATGCTCGGATTTTGCTCATCACTTTGATTGTTTTCCTCGGACCACGTGGGATTTCAGAGACACTGCAGCTGAAGTTGGCTTTGAGACGCATGAAACATCTGAGCAGCAAACCCTCGTCCTTGCTGAGCAGATTAAAAATGTATTCACACTCCTCCCAGCTGACTTGCGATTGCACATGCCCACCGAACAGAAAATAATAATAATAAAAATATATATATATATATGTTTGATAGTCACAAGAAGACTTTCTTACTTGCTCATCAAGTGGAAAAATACATCACGATGTACCCCGTCCTTGTTTTGATGTTCCGTCACCTTTGTTCTTGAGATGATGAGGTTAAGTTTTGGAGAGGAACTCTCCACGCTCTGCCTTCAGTCTTTCCATTTGTCTTTCATTTTGATTTTATGACAGAATGGCGCACCGAGGGCATTCTTAGGGTATGGGGGATTCTCAGACAGGAACTAAATATATTTTTTGTTTTCATAATTAATTTAAAGTTTCGATGCAAGTTTGTCATGAATAAAGGAGAAGAAACGGCAAAGTGATTCCGGGTTTTTGAGAGTGAATGCTACAATATGAAAGCTTTGTGTCAGTGAGGGGCTGAATTATTTATGCTTTGACAAGACAATGACATTATTTTGTCCCACATTTCTTTTAAAGGAGCAAAACTGTATGCATGTGAAACAGCCTTAGCTCAATACATCTTTCATTGGAGACAGAATCATGCAGAAGACTAAGGCCCGCTCCCTCACACACCACTACAACATGAGTCAAGGTCACAAAGTCAGAAGGATTGATTAAATGACATTGCAGAGCCAGACCATTAATCGTAAGTCATTCAAGATGGATTGAAAAATGGTAAGAAAGTGGATCTTGCTTTATCGCTACATTTCTCCACATAAAGAATAATGTTGACTATATCCAATGTTTCTGATGACCAGCTTACATCTTCTTTTAAAAGTGACCCATATCCGATATCTGCACTTACACTATACACTTGGCAAAACAACCCAAGGTAGTTGTACTAACCCGGAAAAGCTTAGGCCAAAAAGGAAGTAAAAACAGCGCGATTTGCAATTGACGCAGATGAAACTTTGGGTTGAGCCTTCGTCCTCCTTTGCGCCATTGAAAAGAGTCATGTGATCACGGATGGTGTCCACCTGAGTTGACGGCATTCGCCACTGTCACTTTTTAAACGACGTACGACTCACAATGACAGGAATATACGATCTGTCCACTTACATGGCAGACGCAAATGCATATATCCGATTCATATCAGATTTATTTCCACATATGAATGAGGGCTGAAACTGATCTGAGAATATTGGAATCCATGTGCTTTTTTCCTGGTTACACGATCGTGGGTCATATCCGATCTGTGTCACGTGGGAGAAAAAAATCTTAATTGGGTCACCTGAACCATTGTAAAGCAATGCAGCCTTTGTAACAGCTTGTGCCCATCGTTTGCAATACAGAACATGTATAGCAGACAAAAGCAAGTACTGTGTCCACAAAGGTTTGATTGTAAACTTGACAAATTCTTAAAAAAAGAAGTTAGCACTAAAAACCAGTATTCAAAATGGTACTCACACTGATGGTTAGAGGTTAGGATCAAGCAGTCATATCAAGTATAAAAAAAAAAAGTTATTAATATGATCAATTATACAAACCCTGAAGGAAGGATACTGAATATAAAAAGTTAGTCACAATAGCTTCATAATACCTCAGGAAAGTGAAAAAGTGAAAGTGTAGTCAAGTATGGTGTCCCAAACTCAGAATTTGTGCTCTGCATTTCACCCATCCAAGTGCGCACACACACGATCGGGGTTTAAGGGCACCTCAGTTGTGGGTAATGAGAGTGGAAGAGAACGCTGTTCATTTACTCCCCCCACCTACGTTTCCTGCCGGTACTGAGACTCGAACCCGCGACCTTCGTGTTACGAGTCCAACTCTCTAACCATTAGACCACAACTGCCACAAAATATAGAAAACTGCATGCAGCAAAACATGAGGTTATAGTAGAATGTTAAAGCAGCAATCAAACAGTGTTTCTAAAGTGTATTTGTGTTCATGCAATTATGCCATTGAGCATGTAGTTGTTGAGGCCGTGTTCAGTATGCACATCCTGGCGATGAGGGGGGCAGCCGTGCCCTGCGGACAGATTAACAAGTGATTGTACACGAGGGAATAAGACAAGGACACCAGACCGGCAACTTTGACTCAGCAGTCACAAGAGCTCAGCGGTGTCAAACACCCATCAGCCACGCGTCCGCACTTTGATTTAAGACTGTAGCTGCGAGCGAGATCGGATGGGTGTGTGTGTGTGTGTGTTTGTGTGATGGGGTTAACAGACATTCACATGATAAAGCATGAAGGTGAGACAGGAGGCAGCTTGAAAGCCCAGAGCGTCCCCCACCATCACGTCTTTACCTCTGTTTGTTAAGAGTTTTAAGCAAAGGTCCCACTGGCCATAAACTCCAGACCTATCAGGAAGAGACCCTGAGACCCTGTGGATGCAGAAAAACCACATAGCATCTTTAATGCAAATACCAAATGTCAAAGCCTGGCATTTGACAAAGAGTTTTGAACATAATGTGAAAACACTAGGTTTTGTTCTAAAGTGCAATGCAACAATAAACAGAACCCAAATGCAAATTATAAATTGCATAGTTCTGCATTTTTCTGATTGCATGAGCCACAAGAAGCCACTGTGAAATACCACATTAGTTCGATTACACATTAATATTCCATGTAAATGATAACAGTTAATGAACTGTATATTACAAGAGCAAACTGCATTTGCTCTTAATTTCATCATACACTCTAAAATTGCTGGGTTAAAAACAACCCAAGTTGGGTTGAAAATGGACAAACCCAGTGACTGGGTTGTTTTAACCCAGTGGTTGGGTTAAATGTTTGGCCAACCTGCTGGGTATAGTTTTTTTTAACTCAACTATTGTTTAAAAATTACTGTTTTGTTGCTTAAAATGAACCCAAAATATGTTGGAAATTAACATTTATTAAATTGCTTATTAATAAATGTTAACCTTTTGATTATTATTGTTGCTTCTTGTGTCAGATTTTTAATTTACAACCTATTTTGGGTTCATTTTAAGTCAGCCACATAGTAATTTTAAAAAAAAATAGTTGGGTTAAATAAAACTGCCCAGCACGTTGGGCAAACATTTAACCCAAACGATGGGTTAAAATAACCCAATCGCTGGGTTTGCCCATTTCAACCCAAAATGGGTTGTTTTTAACCCAGCATTTTTTAGAGTACATATACGTATACACCCTACACACACACTTTTGCTGCCATTTTATAAAAGCGTAATTTATTTTATGATTAATACTTATAGGTGAAGACTGCATGAGGATCATATTGATTGTGTGGGACCATACTTGATGTTTAAAGGTGAAATGTGAAATATCTGCACCAAGATGTTTTCAATAGCTTTTTCAAACCTATCACTGGTCACAGATTGAACACCGTTGGTTAATCCAATAACAGTGAAACTGGCATCTTCTCCATAGTCATTACTGTAGATACACTGATAAGAGGAGGAGAAAATCCTTGTGCTGGTTGGAGTTTCTTAAATGTTTTGCTAGCGCCACTGAGTGGAATCAACCTAAAAGGTTTACTTAAAGTCGTCTCCGCATATAAAGCTTAGATATGAGAATATATTTTAACTTATGAGATCCATTCTCTGGGCTGAAAGAGTCCCGTGCTCTAATGTCGTATCAGTCTAATGTTGTATTTAACATGTCATGGCCGTGTTGTATCAAATACACACGCTCACTGCCCGCCAGTGTCCCCCTGCTAAGCTCATTCTAGTCTAATTAATTTGCTCTTATTAGCTAAATATGCTTTTGAAGGGCCGGTCTCTGTGTTGTGACACTATTTGCCCAATGGAACTCCTGTAATAAAGTGTACAAATTCACCAGATAATTGTGCGCTGATACGGACGGTGCCCCTCAAGTGCGTACACTTGAACCCACGGCGCTCCAGGCCCTGCAGTGTGTGTGTGTGTGTGTGTGTGTGTGTGATGGGGGTTGGTCGGACTGCATTATTCATTTCCACTGCTGAGGTTTAGGGTGGCGTTGGGGGAATGGTGTCCCTCCCCGACTCTGTCTGAGCTCAAGGAGAGGCAGAAAATTAACAGGCCAGACCTGTTCACATGAACTAATAGCTCAAAGCCACTCTCAAAGACAGATAAATAGATATTTAAATTGCATTTACTTTGGAAATTCAACTGAGATAGTTTTCATTAGACATGTAATCACTGGCTGAATGCAAAAGGAGTGATGTCGCCTTGCTTAAGATGAAAGAAATAAAAATCTGATTCATACTTTGCTCTTAAGACTAATGACATGTTCCTGCCATACTGATGTTACTATTAAAATGATAATTTAAGGTGACAGGTTTAAGTAATAATCAAATTTGCACTCAGATATATAAAATGAAAGCTGTCAGTTAAGAAAAGAACACAGCAAATAAACCTGGAAAAATATCCCTTTTAACCTGAAACACTTAGCACTTGATTTTTTTCCTATATTTGTCTTTTCAGTTCATTTTCCAGAAGTTCCTCAGTTAAGGTGTCTTTGATCATTCGAACTGGTATTTACAAAATTTATTTAGCTATTTTTTATATTTAAAGGGATAGAAATAGTAGAAAACTTGATGGATGGAATAGCAATAAAGAGATAAAAAGGGATAGAAATAGTAGAAAACATTACACAGACAGACGGATGGATGATGGATGGATGATGGAATAGCAATGGATATAAGAGATAGGGAATAGAAATAAAAGAGAAAGGGATAGAAATAGTAGAAACCACAGACAGACAGACAGACGGATGGATAGATGGATGGATGGATGGATGAATGGATTGATGGATGGAATAGCAATGGATAAAAGAGATAAAAAGGGATAGAAATAGTAGCAAACATTAGACAGACGGGCAGACGGATAGATGGATGGATTGATGGATGATGGAAGAGCAATGGATAAAAGAGATAAAAATGGATAGAAATAGTAGAAAACAGACAGACGGATGGATGGATGGATGGATGATGGATGGAATAGCAATGTATAAAAGAGATAAATAGGGACAGAAATAGTAGAAAACATTAGACAGACAGACAAATGGATGGATGGATTATGGATGGATGATGGAATGGCAATGGATAAAACAGATAAAAAGGATAGAAATAATAGAAAGCATATGAATTTTTTAGAATAAATAAATGTTGCACAAAATCTGCTTGTAATTCTATCCATGCATTCTGTTTCTCAAGAAGTTAAAGTAATAAAGCTTAGAAAGAACGGATCCAAATGGCAAGAAAAAGAATAAAAAGAGAAATTAATAATTAATAAACAGACAGAAAGGTAGAAAAGTTGCCAGTTTTTGTTTGTAAAAAACAGTGGGCGAAGTAAAACTCCTCACATACAAGTGTAACAGCTCCCAATGGCAGAAGAAACAGAGAAACTGAACATCTCCCTCCTCCTTTGATTCGTCCCTTGCCGTTTTTTTTCCGGATCGGTTTGCTCGCGTCTGGGCCGCATTCCGCCCACCCCACGGGAGCTCGCATTGTCCGTCTGAAATTCTGCTGGAATAAAAATTTCATTGGCATTCCCCTTCATACTCCAATAAAAGAAGATACATGGACTTATCGGAGGTGGGGAGATTCCATCCAGCACAAAGCCTCGCCTGCTAGAATCATTCTTAGGGGCCGTAAAAAGTGTGCATGTCAAACGAGCCCCAGGGACGGCCCCTCAGCTGAGGTGATCTGCAGGTTTAGCAAAGCGAATTGACTGGACACTGTCAGTTAATTAGGCATTTCAATACACCATTTCTCAGACAGGCTTTTCTAGGCGACCGTGGGTAACTGAATATATTTCTTCTCTTTCAAGCTTTACGGCCGGGCCCTATATCAAAAGCTTTGCGCAGCCGAAAGATGGGGATGCTGTCTTTAACTGGGATTGACAGAGGCTCGCTCCTGAAACGCATCACCAGAATTGGAGAATAGGTAAATTTGTCAGGAGACAAAGGGCTGCCAGAGTTTGAGGCAATACGTGCTGTATATTTTTCAGATAATAAGGCATTAAATAGATCTGAACAGCTCAAAGAGGGATCTGGGCGGTTATTGCAGAAGCACGGCAGGCAGAAATCCCTGACAATACCCTGTTCAGACAGTTTTACATTGTTTCAACATACATTTATCATCTTTCTACGTCCAAATGTGATCACTCAGTGCACTCTACAGAACATCATATATTACATTATTCCAGGAGGGCAAAGATTCGCGCCTGCTGAGAAATAGACCTCGGCACGTGCTCTCTCTCTCTCGCCGTAAATGACGGCACTGTCTTACTGCTTTCTGCCAATTTAAACTAACAGTCTATAAATCTCAGCAGCTATGCTACACATGCTGCATTACAAAAGCTTTAACTCAAATAATACGTGTAACAACTCGATTTTTACATTTTCTAAGAATCATGCAAGGACTGTTTGCCCATGCAAACCTCTTGTGGGTGGTTGCCAGGGTGTTGCTAAGATTTGCTTAATGGTATAAAATAATCTCGAAGATCTCCAGATCTTAGAAACATCTTCGATCGCCGCAGCGCAAGTCATGGAATTTTTCCATTTGCCAGGCAAAAATCAGAAGCCTCTCTGTAATAACAAGCACAAGTTACCTGCCAAAATGTTTGACCCTAATTATGAGCAATAATAATTGTGATGTTTTGCCTTTGCAAAACACTACTTGTACTAAGTACTAAGTTCAACCCATTGTAGGCCATAGGATTCATTACAAACGTACTTGAAAAGTGTACTGGGAATTATCATCACACAAGAATAGGGAAAAAGACATACAAGTATTTGAAGAACAAATCAAGGTTTGATCGGTCAAAAGTGTGATCTGTCGTAAGCCTGTAACAGATTTTAATTCTCAATTTTGTTAGGAAAAAAGTTAAAATATTGGAAATTTCTGATAGATGGAGAAAGAATGCAAATAGTATTTGTGTAGTGTGTGTTTGGAGCCTTAAAGCTATGTTCAGACTGCAGATAAATTTGGCCCAAATCCGATTTTTTTTTTTTCTCCTCATATGTGACTCTGATCTGTTTTTGTCACGACAGTGTGAACCGCATGGAATCTGATCTTTTCAGTTCTGTTTTGGGCCACTTCCATATGTGCTCCTAAATCTGATACAGGTCTGATGTTTTGCGATGTGACCTCAGTCTGAACAGTCATATCAAAATTCATGTGACTTTTACGTCACTCTAGATTGGCATTCATCACAATTTTGCACTCAAATTTTTTATCGTTCTTTTGTGCATATGGGTCAGTTCAGGACCATGATCTGTTCACACTGGAATCTGATATGTTGAACAGCTGTGAACAGCTATACAAAAGTTGCCAAAAGTTTCATGCCAAAGTTGGCATGAAATGAAAATTCACACTATTTTTTAAAATGCATCTTAATGATCTTACCGTGAACGATTCATCCATGCATGTTTCATATCTTTTAAAAAAAAGTTTGACTTCGTAATTTTAATCACAATGTCATAACTTGATCTTTTGGTGGAAAAAACAGACTTCTCCAATCATATAATCTGCTTAAACACCGTCCCTGCAAGCTTGTGTTCATTTGTCTCCATTCAATTAGTCACGCGTAGCGAGACCTTCAGACTGATGGCAGAAGGTCTGGACTCTATCGCAGCTTTCATCCAAGGACCACCCAAGAGGACATTTGACTGACATGTAACGCAACCAATCACAGTTTGTTTTGTTCCGCATCATGTTTAGGGGCGTGAAAATGTAAAGTCGATGTCCCTACAATAACAGATCGGATTATTAATTCAAGAACATTGTGCAAGTTTACTGCAACAATGGAGCAGCGAACGTCACATACTTTTAAAAATCCAGCGTTTAGTTGATCATGATAAGCGCTTGTAAATATGACCAGGAGGGGGTTTAGCGTCACGGCATTTATTTCCAGGCAGACTGTTAAAGAACGGACATCAAGTATAATTCAACCAACTAAATGATGACTTCGAAACTCCTGAAGTGTTTCCAGATAAGTGTGCCATATGCATCAAACGTTTAGCCGACAGTCCGTGGGCGTGACGTCTGAGGCTGAGACTACCATTCAATCAACAACCGATACATACAAGTCCTCGTCCAAATAAATAAATAAAAATCCATTTCTCTCTCATATACATCACAATATGGAAGAAAACATCTGCCACTATCTTAGGTACACTGCAACTTTAAAGTTACCATTTCATGTTGAACTTGAGGCCCAAAAACCCATTTTTCTGACAGACATATTTCCAAATAAAACCTGAGAAAAAAGTAGGGCGCCATTTCATCAAATGGTAAATGATTGGATCTTAAAAGTGAACATTATATACCAGGATGGGGGCAGGTAGTTGAAGTGGTGTGGTGGAAAAAAAAAGTAGGGATTCGTGAAATCAGCTGAAAGGGAAAGATAAAAGCTTACAAAGCCATTTTATTTTAAATAATCTGCAATGCTGAATCATGCACAATATGACCAGGAAAGTAAGTAGGTTTAATTTAAATGCTGTTGACTTTCAACAACCAGCGATGAGCAAGAAACAACGGTCGCACTGACCCAGCGTCTCAGCTCATTCATCTGTGCCTGTGTTCCTTAACTGACAGTGAAGGAGGCATCCTGGACAAAAAGAACAACAGCGTGGTTGACAGAGGGAAATCAGAAGACTGTCAACAACACACTGGGAGGAAGTGGCCTCGACACGGCCCTTTTTGGATACACGTCACGGCTGTTTCACTCAGACAGAGGTGGTTATGGTAATGTTTGTTGAGTCGGGTAGATTTGTGTTTATTTATATCTTAACAAGCTGTGAGAGGGAACACGAGCGCGTGTACACGTAACTTTTTTTTGGCAGCGGTGGTGTGAGATGGGGGTTGGATGACAGGGCTTCTCGCTAGAGGCTTTCAGGTCTCTTTACACTGGCTTCTGAGGACTTTTCATGTTCTTATGGAAAATATCCCTTTGAAATCCCTGTGCTGCACATTTTAATCTCATTTGTGGGGGAGAGTGATGCTGAGACAGGCCTGGGGAGAGCGCGAACGTTTCTCTGCCTTTCTCTAGCTCTCACTCTCCCTCCTTTTTCTTAGCATAATTTCATTCGTCAGAAGAATCCCTAGGCTGACATAGCTGGAGTGATTTAATTGATTTTAATCATCCACCTGAGAGAGGGAATTTGCGCCCTCTGTCCTGGAAGATAATGCCGGCGTCTTGGAGGATATCTCACTCCTCGTTAATGCTCTTCCATCTCCTGACACGTTATGAAAGGAAACTTTTGGAAATCACAGCTAGGCATTTGCATAACTAATTGCGCCGATGTGTGCCGTTTCCCCTCACAGCGGAGTCAAATCGCTTAATTTTTTTAAACTCTGTGTGAATGCAATTCAGAGTGAATTTGTATGAGCTTCATGTAGCAGCATCAAAACTTACTGTAGTGATTTAACATTTGCATACACTCATTTTTATGTTCATTTAGGCCAATGCAAGTTAGTCACATTTTTTAAAGTCAGTTATATAAAAACATAGATTGGTCTAATTTGATACCAAAAGGTAAAACTGATAGCCCCTTGACTAATCGCTAGTTGGTTGTAGTACTAAAGACACAGCCTTAATATAATGGATATCTTTATGTAACTAGCCCTAGGAGTGAAGGTTTAATGGGTTAGCATTGTCTAGTTAACCCCTGCTGGTACGTTAAAAGTATAGTTTATAGAATAGATAGAATGGGATAGAACGTTTGTAACCAAACAGTTCTGGGGCACCACTGAATTCCATAGTATGGATACTATGGAAGTCAAATGTGCCCACAACTGTTTGGTTGCAAATATTCTTCAAAATATCTTCCTTTGTGTTCAGCAGAACAAAGAAATTTATACAAGTTTGGAACAACCTGAGGGTGAGTAAATGATGATAGATTAACATTTTTGGGTGAACTATCCCTTTAATGCCACACCATTTTGGTGGCAAAAAGCATCTTTCTATGTCCACCACCATTCAAAAGTAGCTGTGTACTCTGACTCTTTGGCTAAAATTTCATTAGATATTAGTAGACAGTGATTTTTCACCAGATAATAAATAAACTCAGATTTGTCAGACTATTTTTGGAGGGCTCTTAAAAGCATGAAACGGACTTTCATGGTGTTCTAATATAGTGTGATCAGTCACATTAAGGCGCAGGTAATTGGCTAAAAGAGTTACTTGAAGTAAAGTTGTCAGTTTGGATGCCACCGGTTGACTTCAGCATGGTTGCTGTTTTTCACTCAATCAATCAATCAATCAAATCAATACTCTTCCAAAAATTAAAACACATTTTTAACAGAGGTATCAGATGCAACTTAAAAAAAAAAAAAAAAGGCCTTTAAACTTTAATAAATTACTTTAATAAAGATCAACATGTAAAACTGGATTAGGTAATGAATGATCAGAAGTATCAGAAGCAATTTTGATATAATGTAAATGGCACATAAAGCTAATTACTATCATGAGACAACCATGATCATTCTTGGTATGTTTTTATGGTGACATATTTTGTGCGAATGCACAGTAATAATAAATATTATAAGATGACATCACAAAGAAACATTTTTAAAGTGAAGTTTTTGTTCTTATTTGAGCTGATTTGACAAGAATCATAATGACTGATGCCTCACCTACTCACCTGTGAGACAATCGCTCTCATTCTCGGTGTCTCTCTGTAGATTTGGTCAGACAGTAGCATGCCCCTATAATGAGCAGATGTCTGGTGAAGTCTGGTGTCTATCAAAGCCTGTGATAATAACTAATGCATAGAATTGATTTGAAAGTTCACTACGGATCTGCAAATTCCCCTGTGCCAATACTCGGCTTACATGCTTTCACACTGCCGCTCATTCTGAGAGTTTCACCTCCTTCTGAGACATTTGCAAAGAATGTGTTGTCCAGCCATGATTCATATAAAATATTCTATATTTTCACTCAAGGAAAGAAAGGTATATACTGGAAGAGTTAAGGGACTAAAATCAACTTTGGACTTCATAATCATTGATGCATGATTGAAACCTGTCAAGAACATATCCAGGTCATATTTCACCCAGAAATAAAGTAAAGAATTTAGAAATAAAGTATATAATGGTGGTATTTGTTGTACTCCCTTTAATTCTGATAGTGCTGCAATAGTGCATTTTGTATACTACACAATACGACTTTTATTAATACATAATTTCTTATTTTTTCCTTTCCTATGTTAGGATGAAATGTGACTTCACATTCAGCTGATAATTGGTGCCTAAATAATTGATAAATGGAAGCTAAAATCATTGTTAATTCAAATACAAAATACAAAAAGCTTATATAACAGTGACAAATATAGACAGATATTCCATTTAGATAACAGTAGTAACAATTGAGCCACAAACGACTTTCCCAAAAAGGTTTTTTTTAATGACAAAACAATCATTCTCTCTCAAATGAAGAGTGACTCTGAGAAGAGACGTTTTAGCCAAATACTTACACAGACTCACTCAGTGATGAGATTTGCCTCTATTTGCATGAACCATCTTATGAGCTTAGAAAGTTATTAATAATTTCTCAATGATTCCAATACATATAATTAAAGATGAAGTTTGTTTACATTCATGAATTATAAATGTGTTTTAGCTACTGTAAATCCTATAATGGTCTGTAGCGTTAAGGATATGATATGAATGAATGCTTAAACCAAATATAAATATTTTTTAGACAAATAATTATTCACATTTGACATAAAAAATGCATAGCCACATTCGAATCAAATAATCAAATGAGAGATAGTGAGGGTTTGAGGTGGAAATCACTCGTTTTCTCCTCTCACACGCAGACGGCTACGTGCCTCAATAAACACTAAAATTATTCCAGCATTCCTGATCGCTTAAGGGTGAACGTTCGTGAAATGACGTGTTCCTCAGAAAGTTTCAATTTCCTTTCTCGTCTCCCTTTAGAGTTCCACTGCAATTTGTTTTATAAAGAAATCTGGAGGAAAAGCAAATGGAATGCAAAACCAAGCTGTAACAAGCCATTAGTTTGAAAATGGGATGGTGAATATTATAGTACACAAGAATAGCAAAACATGCTAAAAAAAAAAAAAAACTGCCTGGGGAAGGAATTTAAATATGTAGTTTACTAATATTTAATTTATTGGCTTCGCAAGGGAACCGAGCGTTTAGCAGCCGCATTTTTAGATCAGAAACAGAAAAATACAGTGATTAATGTTCCCTCAGACTGACCACAAAGTATTTTGAAAGCTCTGAAGCCAAATTCAACTACACTTCCCAGAGAAAATATGCCACTTTTCTTAGCCAACATTCAAATTTTCCTTTGACATCGCTGCATGTTGTGCAACAGCATTTGAAATATAATTGTCTTTCATTTTAAAGGGGACCTATTACGCCCCTTTTTACAAGATGTAATATAAGTTTTAGGTGTCCCATGAGCCCCTGTGTCTGTGAAGTTTCAGCTCAAATGCTCATTTTTGAGTGGAAGGAAAAACATGCTGTTTTTGTGCATGTATCTTTAAATGCAAATAAGGTGCTGCTCCCCACCCACTTTCCAGAAGAGGGAAGCCTGTACAGCTTGTGCCTAGAATACTCTGCCAAAAACTATCGGTGTCACGCTCACATGCATTGTAGTTCTTCTTCATCATGAAAGTTTATTATCTGCATGCGTTTTAAAGCCATATCAGTCTAAACTTCTGATATTTGGTTTTCTGAGCGCACACACCCAAGGCACGCGCACAGAAAGCTGCCTGTCAGACGACGCGCCCTGTGAGTATTAAACTAAGTTCTATTTCACATCTTATTGCGCTTAAACTGTCAAAAATACACACAAGGTATGTAAAAAACACACAAAGTTCACATAAACACAGTCTTGAACATGTCTGTGTCTGTGAACATAAACAGCAGGGAAAGAAATCTCATGTGTATATTAGATCTGTGTATTAAAGTGAAAGCAGCGTAATGTACAGTACCTGCTGCTGTATATGGTGTCAATATGAATCAAACAAAAGAAAAACTGCTCCTGATTTAATAACTTTAGTAGCTTTAATAAAAATACATTTCTTACTATAGGCTGCTGTTAAATGCTCTGGCAATGAGATAAACGTGGCGGACTGTGTACGGATCACTCAGGGGAGGAGCTAAGCTAACAGTCAAGGGCGGGGCTTAAGCAATGTGATGTCATATTGCTAGAATCTGCAAACGGCTTATTCTGAGACACTGCTTATGATTTATGGGGAATAAAAAAGGGGACTGGGTGGATTTTTACCGTTATATATACACACATTTATCTTCAAACACCATGTAAAAGTGAATTTTGCATAATAGTTCCTTTAAAGGAAAAACATCAAGCCTTAAAGTCAACATGAATTGAAAATGGATGCACATTCCTGGTCTTATTGTGCACAATTCATCACTGAATAATATTCCAGAGAAAAAAAATCATTCATCAAAATGTAATATTTTACTCTTCCTCTAAAATTACTTTCCTTTTCAGCTGACGTCATGAATCCCTTCTAAACCCACCTGTCTAAAACCACCTGTGTGTAATGCCCACTTTTTATGTTTCATGCTGTTCAATATTAACTAAAAGCTTAATAAAAGCATAGATTTGTGCTGTGATGTGAGTGAAGAGCAATGTCTAAAGTCTAAAGACCTCAACCAGATGCTCACCAGGGTCAAATTTACTTTCCTTCACATGTTCAACCC
Source organism: Ctenopharyngodon idella (assembly GCF_019924925.1). NCBI lineage: Eukaryota > Metazoa > Chordata > Actinopteri > Cypriniformes > Xenocyprididae > Ctenopharyngodon > Ctenopharyngodon idella. Next base: position 26,623,465 of record NC_067231.1, read on the forward strand.
TCCATCCATTGCGATATTCTCACTGTACTCCGGGGCCCACAGTGCCCAGCTGTTTAACTGCCTTTGCTTTAGATCTATCAGGTCCATCTATCTGGAGGAAAGGTCTAAGAAACACTAACTTTGCATTATACATCTGCACTGGGCAAAGAGTGGTTCTCTTGCCCTGAAGATCTCTACCTCTTTCTCACCATCTCTCTCTCTCTCTATACTGGTCATCTTGCTTCACCCTGCTTCCTGTTAGACCAAATTAGCTTTGTAAATACTTTTTTATGAAAATATGCTGGTGTGTGTTACTCGCTGTGCTGAGTAAACAGCAAATGTTGCTTTGTTTTGATTTTCTAGTGCAATCTTAATTGCAAAAACACAATCAGCTGTTTGTAGGGAGGGCGTTTAATCTTTGAATTTAATGATTTGAGGGAGTGCACGCCAGAAGAATCATTTTATTGCTTCCCAAAGGGCTTTTCTTTTTCTTTCTCTCTCTTTTTTTGCTTCCTCTCCACCTCACTTCCAAGGTAGGGTGTTAACACAGGATAGGTTGTTGCATCTCAACAACAAAATGCTTTGCAATCATCCAAAATGGTCAATGAGGAACAAAAACAAGTATTTACATACATATGTATTTTTTTATATATATAAGACATAATGAAATATTGATAAAAGTAGTTCAATGCTAATTAAAAATGGACTATTTTACCTAATAAAGGCAGAAAAGAGAAATAATATAAGCTTTTTCATGCTTTTAAGTGCTTTAAATATTTATATTGTATACACACCAGCATATTTTTATACAAGACAATAATATATATATATATATAGAGAGAGAGAGAGAGAGATGAACATGGTTTCATAAGGACTTCTCCTGAGGACTGATGTGAATTTCTCATCCCAGCTGCAGGGGATATGACATCAGCACACGGAGCGCCTGGGGAAAGAGGTGCGGTAGAGCTCAACGTGAGGATGTTTGAGAGAGGAAATGTGTGTGAGAGCCACTCAACTACAACACTACAGCACTGCTGCTCTGGAAACACTAAGACTTCTGGAGAAAACATGGATGGAGATGTCGTATCTCTAGTGGCTGTACAGCTTATTCCTGCTGGATAAACTTTTACCATTTTTCTTGAGATGTTTGATTTTTTACAGATAAAGAGAAGTATACAGTTCTAGGTATCATTTGTGCCTATGGCATCCAGAAAAAAATTAATTAGACATGGGCTGTGTCCAGAATAGCATAATTTACATATTTACTCACACACTGATTAGCCAAAACATTATGACCAGTCACAGCTGAAGCGAATACCGTTGATCATCTCCTAAAAAGGCCAAATATTAAGGTCTGGGTAGATTAGATGGTAAGAAAACAATCAGTTCTCATAATCAATGTGTTGGATGCAGGAGAAATGGGCAGGAATAAAGATCTGAGCAACTATGACAAGTGTTCATAATGTTTTGGCTCATCGGTATATATAAACTGATGTATATACAGTAGTACGCAGTATGTGAATTTTCAGTATGCATGGAATAGTTGGATGAAAAACTTCAAAAATGATTAAAATTAGAAATGCTGCCTTGGCCTAACTGAAATAAAATAAGTTAGTTCAAATACTGAAATTACTAAAAATACAACTGATACAAGTAAATAAATAAAATATTTAAAAAAAAGACAAAACTGACTAAAACAAACTAATAAGATAATATGAAAACTGAACATATAACAACATATAAAAGCTAATTCAAAAGATGAATAATTATAACATTATTTAAATAACACTAAAATAAAAACCTTAAACCTAATTACAAATTGAGTGTTTATCTTATATTTTTGTGTGCTATTCTATATTGTTACCAGAGTATTGTGCTTAGCTTAGCAACATGTTAACAAAAACATTTACTGGAAACAATTATGAGTTGACATGAAGAGCACTATGTCCCAAATGGCACATTTCATGTGCACTTACGGTCTTGTAAAATTACAATGCGCGTGATTGTGAAGTTCACGAGACTGTAGGGTGTCCCATTTATCATTTTAGGTTTCAGAAGGGTGCTCGCAAACTGTGGTCGATATGCGCCCTCAACGCGCACTTTTGCTGAGCTCCACACTGAAGTGAGCTCCGCAGCAGACTTCTTATGGTGTTACACAGCCGTGTCTCATCTGTAAGGGCAGGTGGGGCAGCAGAGCCCCACCAAAATATTCATCCAAAACATAGACCTCTATATAAACTAAATCAATAATAAATTGTAAATGTGTTCAGCATTCTGCAACAAATATTTGTCAGATTTGTTTAGACTATTTTAAGTCGTGCGCAGGATATGTTAAAATTTAACGTATGACTTTGGCAGGCATGTATTCATGATAGTAAGCGGGCAGCCAGTCTCGGAGCCCTCCCTAGCTCTACAGCGCCCCACTATGTTCCAATGTAAATCTGTGGTGAAAAAATGGAACTGCAGCGTGCTTTGAGAGCCATTGGGGCAGATTTCCGACTGCCCCGCTCATTTGCATATTACCTTAGGTAAACCTTGCTCCAGACCAAGACGATATCAACCCGCATCAGCTGTGTGTGTATTAGTCTGCATCAAGTCAGTAAATATTGGAATGTTTGTAATTCCTATGTGGAGTAGCATATCAAATTAATAAAAGTATAAATCCTTTAGTTTAATCATGCTCATGTGAATATACAATTCTGTTGTGTTTATTTCATGTTTCAGAATCGACATGACTTTCTTTTCCTCACTGGAATTACTCTACAACTAAAAAAAATATTAAAATATTATATTAAAACAACATTTGGGGCAATAACTACTACATTAATTCTAAGATAGCATTATGTGTGTCACGTGTAATTAAAGCTTGTCAATCAACATTAGAGCACCACCCTCAGGCTGAATAAAGCAACCTCTGCAAAAAAAAAAAGTGTTCTGTGATTACAATATAAAGCTTACAAAATGTATATCATAAACTGCCGCTAAGACCCAGAATCTGCCCTACCTAAATTTACGGTCAGGAGCCGCTACTAGTGTTACAAAAGTGTGAACTTGTAGGAAGACCGAGTGTTTAGGGTGCCATTTGGGACAGGGCCTATGTAGAGTGTTCCCAGTATGCACTGTATTCTCAACACTGCCATAGGAAGTGCTATAACATACATTTGTATAGCCTTTCTTCTATAGCCAGTTTTCCCTTTCAGGGCACTGCCATGTAAGTGCAATGGTTTGAAGAGAATCTTGCTGAGCAAGTTAAAATGGACATAGTCAGATACCTGAATAAAAACATCCAATTTAACTGCACATGCATGCAATGCACTGGCCAAGCATTTGCATTTGTGTACACATACTAGCTTGAAGTATGTTTCTGCTGCCTACGTGAAAAGCCAGCTCACTAGGTTTTAGAGCAAAACTATTAACTTTTTAAATGTTTTTACGGTTGAACATACCACTAGTACTCTCAATCCCAAAACCTCTTCACTGAGCAAAAAACCCCACAAGCATGTTAAACTGTGCAGCGCTAGGCCTTGTTTAATTCAGTGAATTCAAATTCTGATCACTCTCGCCCTCTCTCCTATACAGCTACTTTTACAGAGCTTCATTAATCTTTGTTGAATACAATGACATACATCTTTAATGTGCTTGCTGTCAAGTCGTATTTCAGTTAGAGTGCAGCAAAGTGAATGACAGCAAGCAATATTAATAAATTTAACATGGACTGTATAAATTTTTAACAGAACAAGAATGGGAGGCCGGGCTCATCTACCCGCGCCCTCCCTCCCTCTGTGTTTTCAAACCGACGGATTTTACGGCGAACGGGACGGGCGCGTTTCCTCAAAGTTGAGGCCCTCAGTATAAATAGATTTACATGTCATTAATAAGTAAATTAGGAAAATGCCTTTCAAGTGAAGACAAGTACATAAGCATAATCTCCATATTAAAGGAGTATCCTTTGAAAAGCCACAGAGGAATTTGAGGAGTCAGGCGATATGTCATGCCGCTCTCGTCTGCTTTCTCTGCACCTTTAATTACGGAGGAGTTTGATTATGGATCCAGCGTCTCACCACCAAGGTGCCAGAAACGAGCTGCATGCAGAGCCACCTATGATCATTTCGTACACGTGGAGGCCTGATTTCGGAGTCGAGACTTGTGGAAAAGCGAATTAGTGACAGCTCCCTCGTACTTGTTTCTTACTGCTGTAATAATATTAAAATATTAAGATTAATTCCATCAAAGCTCACACGCAGAAAAAAAAAAAGAACGAATCCAAAAATGACGATTAAGGATGCTATTTCAAATTAAAAAAATTACTGCTGTGATTTTTGGCTTTCGCACAAGGTCCCAGCAGAGATAATTTGCTGTACGTTTAAACCCGATGAGAACCCAGTCTGTCTGTGTTAAATAAGAAAGTTACGCTTGATATGAGACATGTTTTCGCAGTAGCTTTAGCGATTATAGGAAATCATATGCAAAGCCGGAGTCCTGATCCGAAGTTAATTTATAATTGTGTAGAAGTTATTAATTAGCCGACGTGTTATTAGAAGAGCATGCACTACAAAGGATTTATTTTACGCACAACAACACGGGATAGAAGCACTTCCGTAGTCCCTTTTTTCTCTCCCTCTCTCTTTTTTCCCTTTCTCCCAGGATGTTTATTTATTTATTTATTTGGATAAAACCTTTCAAGAGGAACACAAGTTTGAACCCCTGCCAGGATAGGTGCTCGCACAAAGCCGCCACATGCTCACAATCGTCATTTTTATAAAGGGGCATCTGTATTTGCTAATTGCATGGTCGAAACAAAATGCATATGAATGTGGAAAACTTAAAAACATATAAGCACGTTTATTTCCATTTTGATACGAAAAGCTCCAGCATGTAATCTGTGTGACCCAAATATCTGAAGTCTGTCTCACCCTCCAGTGAATGCCACATTGAAACACCCTGGAAATACCATATTGGATCCAATTTTCCATCACAGGCTGGCTGCCAAACTAATTAATTTAGTGTGGAATGGGCAGTTAGCTCGCACTGTGCCGACAGCAGAACACATAAATAAAGATCATGACGATAGCACGTATCCCGATGAGCAGATTGGACACATATGCACACTTACTGTCAATCAAAGTTACGTCCGTGATGGGCTGCCTGCCTCTCCACAATATGGTGCAGTTAGCGGCACATGCTGCGGAGGAAGAGGCAGATATTCAGCAGGAGCGAGTCACATTTGCCTGACACACGCATGATAGCATCACTAAAGAATATGTTCATGAATTAACATCATATGCTCAGTTGCTAAAAGAAGCAGCATAGGGAAGCTGTTTTGAAGCTACTCCTAAAATGAGGAAAATGTAGTTAGCTACACAAGCAAACTAACATTGATGCTATCGATGAGGCGATATATTTTTATATAACCATCAGATTGAGTACATTGAGATCAATATTTATCTCAATTACAGAGACAACAACTGATACATTTATAACTAGTATATAAATGAGTTACTGAACTATCACAGTGGGATTAAAATACATAGCTAAAGTTAGTGAATTTGATATTTTTTAACCACCTTTTTAAATGTTGATATTGTCAAACTGATTTCTGTAATTTTATCAAACTGGATAATGTACTAGAGTGAGAAAAACCAACTACTGCCACAGAAAAACATCAAAAAAATTCATCAAATCCATTGCAAATACTTACTGACATTGGTGCTGTTGTTTTCCCTCCAAAGTGAAATATATTCATTTATATACTGAAAACTGTGACAAACAGTAGCATTTAACTAAATGTTTTGCTACAATGAAATGGGACGTCAGCTCAATGACACAAATAATTCAGTGAATCATTTTCTAGAACATTTAAATTTGTGAACCATCTGAACCATACGATTCACTAAAATGAATCAGATAGAGACTTACTAGGAAAGAAATGTGACAGAAAAACACAGCCCTGTTGCATTTGTTGCCAACTGAAAAAGCTAAAAACAGTAAAAAAAAAAAAAAAAAAAAAAAAATCCTATATATGTGATATAGCTAATGTTTCTTTTAAACAACGCTGCATTGCTTAAAATAGCAATATTTGCCAAATAATAATCTTTACAGTTCAAGTCTTGTCGGTTTACTATAGACTGATATCAAGTCAATCTGGTTTTAAAAGGTCTCGAGTTCACTTTCACATGGCTGATTCTGGTCAGTACGCGTATCTGTGTACTGTGGCTTAAATTATTGTGGAGTGGTCCGTGTACCAGAAAAACACTTTGGATATGCTCAAAAGGAGCCCCATCTCAAAGGAAGTGCATCCTCAAAGAAATGGAGTATATCTGAAATTCTTTTTAATGTCTGGATAGGCGGCAGAGTGAAGCCGCGGCCTACTGGTGACTCTACCATTAACGAATGGCCTAGATTCTTACGACCCTGTCTCTCTCTCTCTCCCTCTCTCACGTTCACTGATGCAACACATCTGCTTATTAGAAAGAGGCGAAAATTTATAAAACTGCACACAACTATATGTAGGGGTGTAATGGTACACAAAAATGATGGTTCGGTACGTACCTCGGTTTTGAAGTCACGGTTCGGTACAGGTTCGGTACAGCAGGGTGAGAAAACTAAACATTTTTCTTTTTCTTTTTTTATTAAGTGTTGGTTTACTGAACAAACTGTGTCTCTGTCTTTAAATCCATTCAATTATAATTATTTTTTTCTTAAGGATAAAATCTACAGTATATCAGCTAATGATGTAAACTATATAGGGAGCCCTTACTTGCACATTACTATAATATTAAAGGTTACAATTAACAACCCAAACTATTCAATTCAGTTGCTATTTATTTTTAGATATAATCATCAAAACTCAAATAATAATAATAAAAATACTGTGTGTAAAAACATGTAAATTGCACATAGAGCAGTTTCTGCATTAACTTCTATATCTAATTATAAGATTATGTTTCTCCAATTCGTTGTTAAAATATAATCATGTACACAGTGGCTGTCAACTTGTATTCACGACGGATTTAATTAAACAAACATTAAATAAATAAGACATCACTAACAGGTTAATTAAAATTAATATAGGCTAATATTGTGCATATTTAGCGAAAGAGTTCATTTCTCTAGCGAGCTAACAACATGTGGACACTGAATGGCATTTCTGAGGTAAATGTAATGCTACGTGACATTGTTTACAAGCTGTTTTATTGACTTCTTTCCGCGGTTGAAACACTGATTGAGCGATTACATGAGATATGATACGTTTCAGTAAGTTGTACTGTATCTTTCAACATACCTTCAGATGTTCATTCGTGTTCATTTTGTAACTATTAACGTTAGTGAAGAGGAAGGGATGATCGCGTTCAATCGCTCTGCCGCTCGAACTGAGGCGCCAATACAGCGTCTGTAACGCCACATCAAAAGCGTCAAACCGGCATTTATTGTTTGAATTTCCTGATAAAATCGACAGAATTTGAAAAATTACACTTTGTTTCTTATCGAACGTAACAAACCACAGAGGTTATTACGATTATTGGGGGTTAATGCTGGTTAAAGGCAGTTAGACTACAATGCAATACCGCGCGCGGCTGGATTGTAGTGTGGATTGCCTGTGACTGACTGTATTCCTGCATGAACCGAACCGTGACTGTACGGTTTGGAACAGGAAGAATACATGTACCGTTACACCCCTACATATGGGTCATTCCTGTTATGCAGAACCTTTTAAAAATAAAGGAATTTAAAATATGTATTATTTTAAAGAAAGCACAATGAAAGGGCATATTTTCAGAAATGTGCTGTGGTCAAGCTCAGACACTTACAATTAAAACAAATGATCAAAATGGGATGGAAATAAATAGCTAAAGTTAGTCATTTTGATATTTTTTTTTAACCATCTTTTTAAATGTTGATACTGTTACACTGATTTCTGTAATTCTATTAAACCGGATAATGAGAAAAACCACTACTACCACAGAAAAACATAAAAGAATTCATCCAATCCATTGGTAATATTTACTGGCATTGGTGTTCTGTTTTCCCTCCAAACTTATGTCACTTCCTCGATGATGATGTCATTAAGGAATTAATGGGATATAAAGGGATGTCACAGAAGATTAACAGGATGGAAAGTGATACTGAGGACCTATAAAATGATAAAAAAAAATAAAAAAAAATTCTCAAAAAAAGGAAACATTGTTTGAAACATTTCGATTAGAAAAAGAAGAATAAAAAAAGAAACAAACATTGGGGTGTTTCTTAATAAATTACCAGTTTTTCATGTTAGAATTGCAACACAGAGGAAAAACATCCAGTTAAAATTTAACCTTATGTTCAAACCAAATAAATTACATTTTCCATTATTAAAAAGTCTAAGTATAATACTATTCCCTCATGTATTATAGAGACTTGAATGTACTGGATGTAGGCCTACTGCATAGTAGGACTGACCCCTATAGCATATCATAAAATAACACAGGCCAAGGGTTTGCACATGGGTCAGCATTTGATCATTATCAGAGAAAATATCTGTAGCTTGACAGTTTTAACCCTGTACACATCATCTGACATATCAGTCCACCCTGTGACACGAGTTTGACATATTGCCAAAGACTTATAAAGTCTACACTTCTAATTGCAGACAAAAACTAGGACAGCAATCCACAGCGCAGTTCACAGCCCTGGAGCCAAACGGCCTGGTCTCTGAAATGAGTTTCTGTTAGCATTAGCACAGAGCGCTAAACCCGTGACCTTTCGAGCCACAGCCAAGTGACTCCTCGTGTCCAAGTTCTCTTTTCCCTCGTTCCCATTAGCTCCCTTTGCTCTCCGGGCTACGGCAGTTTATCAGCCAGCCAGATAAAATTGGTATTGGGATAAAGCTCACAATCTCCTCGCGTAATCCTATTTTTCCAGCGCTACCATGTATAATGGGCTGATAGACTGGAACTCGGCAATGAGGAAATCTGAACCTGACAAGGGGGAGACGCAGACAGGAAACGCCTCGCAGGCTTGTTTGAAGTCTTATTTTGAGGTGTCAGAAAATGATCCATGACACAAAGCTTCATAATGTGAAGAAAATTGTTTTTCACAGATGGAATGGAGTGCTTTTGGACGCTTACCAAAGCATTGTTTCAGATGAAATGTAATATTTACAGACCCCGCCCCCCCATAAAGGAAGAATGAATGAACAAAGTGATGCGATAAACATGAATAATCACCTTGGAATAACAATGATTCAATAAATTAGCGTTTTGTGGCTTTCCAATTTAAAATGTGTTCAGTCGTGTTTACTGTACAACAACAACATTTTAATCTGTACGCCTATTTGTGTCTTGCTTTCCTGTAAAAATTTCTTTAAACATCTTTTACATTTCCTTGAGAAGCAAAATGATATAACTTAAAACAAGTTTTTTTTTATTACCCCAAATCATTGCAAAATTTCTTTCTTTCTTTAAGCAAAATTGTTTGAAAATAATACTTGTTTTCATTGAATATGTCTGTATTATACATTTTTTTAACTCAATTGAAATTTTTTATTTTTTTTATTTGATTTTTCTGAGCATTAATCTAAATGCGTTTTGTTAAATAATTTCTGAAAAATAATAAGAATGAATGAATAAATACATAAGTGAATAAATGAATGAATGAATAATAAATGGATGAATGAATGAATGAATGAATGAATACATAAATGAATAAATAAATAATGAATGAATAAGTAAATAATACATAAGTGAATGAATGAACAAATAACATGAATGAATGAATAATACATGAATGAATGAATGAACGTATACATGAATAATACATAAGTGAATAAATGAACAAATAATACATGAATGAATGAATAATACATGAATGAATGAACAAATAATGAATGAATGAATGAATAATACATGAATGAATGAACAAATAATGAATGAATGAATACATGTATGAATGACTGAATGAACGTATACATGAATAATACATAAGTGAATGAACAAATAATACATGAATGAATGAATGAATGAATGAATGAATAATACATGAATGAATGAATGAATGAATGAATGAATAAATAATACATAAGTGAATGAATGAACAAATAACATGAATGAATGATACATGGATGAATGAATAATGAATGAATGAATGAATGAATGACTGACTGAATGAATAATACATGAATAATACATAAGTGAATAAATGAACAAATAATACATGAATGAATGAATAAATTAATAATACATGAATGAATGATTAGTACATAAGTGAATGAATGAACAAATAATACATGAATGAATAAATGAATGAATGAATGAATGAATAATACATGAATGAATGAATAAATGCATAATACATCAATTGATGAACAAATAATGAATGAATGAATGAACAATACATGAATGAACGAATGAATGAATAATACATGAATGAATGAATGAATAAAATAAATGAATGAATGAATGAATAATACATGAATAAATGAATCAATAAACAAATAAATGAATGAATGAAAGTTTGCAATAATTTGGGGTAAGAAAAATAAACTATAACAATACAGACATATGAAAAAAAAAAACATTATTTTCAAACAATTTTGCTTATATTAAATTTATTTATAAAAGTCGAAAGTGGATTTTGTGAGGCGTTTCTAGGATATTTCTGAAAAACAGGACAAAAATACTAATTAACAAAATGATTCTTTTGCGGTGTGAGCATAAAATCTGCATGGGGAAAAATACCTGTCTCAAGTCAACAGTAAATTTCATAGCAAACTTTGAATGGGTCAAAAATAGGGTTTTATTGAGTTCGGAGCCCATGGTCATTAGTCTCACTTTTCTGTCTGCTTCTGCGGTCTCAGGTGGCACATGTACCTCTTCGCCTCACCCATCTCTTAAAAACATGTCGGACCGAGCTCACGGAGGGATGGCAAAGGCATGTTTCACTGTCACCAAATCCCCTGTAAATAACCTCAACGGGAGCCAATGAATGTCACCGGCCCTCTCAAGAGATGACACAATAGCGGAGAGTCCCAATAAACTTCAACTGAGCTTCTGAGGGGCTGGTGGGCCGATCGACGCTTTGGAAACAAGAGGAAATCATCGCTTTCTTTCCCCAGCCCACCTCCCTCTGCAGACCAACATCTATTTAAAGATTTCTCACACTGCTTGAGTCATGACGAATGTTGTTTGGTAACAATACGACGTTCATTCATCATGAGATGATGAGGCATGAGAGCGAGAGCAGAGGTGCAGATGTGTCAGGTGCCTTTCTGCTCTCTGCTGTTGTTTGGCTTTAATTCATGTCAGGCGGAGAGAAAAAACACTTTTAAGTTCCTTTATGCCAAATTAAGCACTTCTAAATAGGGCGTTCTGGGGGCCATTAGTTCTGTTAAGCACACCAGCAATCAAAGGTAGTTTTTGCTCTTTTGTCATTGATGGAGCTGGAATCCATAATGACACATAAATGTTGTGTGTCTTTATTCCATTCTTCACAAACCCGAAGTCGCATACGAATAACGTTCCAGGAAAAGATAAATTATGTCAAGTGGGCTTAAACATAGTCGTTAGTCATGTTAATATGCTATGACATCACCCCATGATAATGTCAGGGGAAATGTGAAAAGCTCAGTTTCTGCAGTTCAAAATTCAACATCTGTGAAAAATGGCTCTTTGCTTGCTGAATTTCCTGTGTGTTATGTGGAGTTGCATCCAAATAACAATGAACCATTTTTGCAATCTTATTTATCTATGTTCTACTCTGTTTATTAAAGGCATAGTTCACCCCAAAATTAAAATTATCCCATGATTTACTCACCCTCAAGCCATCCTAGGTGTATATGACTATCTTCTTTTAGACGAACACAATCAGAGATACATTTAAAAATATCCTTAGTCCTCCAAGGTTTATAATGGGTGCATTTTGAAGTCAAAAATAATGCATCCATCCATGAAAAAAGTAATCCCCCCTATTTACAACCATTATAAACTCCGGAGGACTAAGGATATTTTTAAATATATCTCCGATTGTGTTCGTCTAAAAGAAGATATACACCTAGGATGGCATGAGGGTGAGTAAATCATGGGATAATTTTAATTTTTGGGTGAACTATCCCTTTAAGATTGTTTCTATTTCCACCAAAACATGAAAATTGTGTCATCCTTTACTCATCCTATGCCGTCCCAAACCTGCTTGGCTCTCTTTCTTCTGTGGAACACAAAAGAAGATATTTTGAAGAATGATGGGGTCCAAACGCTATTTTTTTGCTGCCCCCACCAAAAGTCATTCAGATTTGGAGCAACATGAGGGTGAGTAAATGATGACAGAATCCCTTTAAGTTTGTGCTATGGACATGAATGATACTTTTGATATTTTAGGGTTGCCAGGTTTGCGTAAAAAAACAGCCCAATTGTTCTTCAAAAACCCAACCAATCACCTCCAAAACTAGCCCAATTGCATTCCGGAGGGTCCTTGATAAAAAAAAGTGTTCTCTGGGGGCTAAAAATCCTGAAAAATCGGCAACAGTGTAAAAGTAGCCCAATTCCGCGGGAAAATGGCGGACTTGGCAACACTGTGTTATTTCTTTTTTAATAAATCCAACTGAAAAGATTTACTTTAGTAGACGATAAAATGGATGAAAATCTCCCATAGACTTCCAGCGATTGGCACATCTAGGGACGAGACACTTGGAAGCAGCCTTGTTTGACTAGCAATCACCTAGCAACCACTTAGCAACTTCCGAGCAACCACCTAGCAACTACAGAACAAAACTCATTCAGAATATTTCAGAAACTAGCAACCTGGAAAACACTCAAAGCCAACACACTTTCATAGCATTTCGTAACAACATTTGGAAAAATGGTGGCTAATTCATATGAATTTGTACAATCTCATTCGTATGTTTTCGTACGATCAGCTTACACACCTGTGACGATTATGTTTACTGGTGGACCTTCATGCTTACTTTTTTTTCTGAAAACCTCTAAAAAATAACTAAAAAAATGAAACAAATTTACACAGTAAAATACCGTTTTCCACTGAAACAGTAATATACCGTAAAAACAATGCATTCTGGGTGATATTATTTGTCATTTTCGAGAAAATAACCTATAGGCTACTTTCTCGAAAATGACAAATATTACCCTGAATGCATTGATGTTATTTTTTAGAGTGTATGGTTTGTCGTTCTTGAGAAAGTAGCCTATAGGCCTCTTTTCTTAAAATGTCAAATATTACCCAGAATGCATTGTTTTTATGGTATATTGCTGTTTCAATGGAAAACGGTATTTTACTGTGTAAATTTTTTTTTGGTTTTTTTACAGTTATTTTTCAGAGTGTACGTTTTCCTACGAATCACATCATACGAATTCATTTGTATCCCCACCTCGTAAAATAGTTGTTATCTCATGAAATCGGGTTACTCAAAACATCCAAATAGGTAGTTTTCTGCAGAAAACCAGTAAAAAAACATCAGAAAAAATATAAAAATCTAGTTGTTCTTTGCAAATCACTCCCATGTAGACACTCAAACTTTGTTGAGTAGATCATTTCAGCCTTAGGTGTGCTACCTATATTGGGTTTTTGTAAACTTTATCAAAGCCTAAAAGTGTACTTAAACTTCTAGCAAGCGCTGGTATTTCCTTCAGGAAATGCAAATCTAGTTTTTACCCTATTATACCATGATTGCAGTTTCCTGTACGTCAGAATCCATTCCTTGCTGCTTTAACTGCTTAGCCTTAAAGAAAAATATCACCTCACCCAATTTTTCCACGTGTGGCCGAAATACTATAAACTACACCTGCGCTGCTTTATAGAAAACCTGTTATGTGATACAGTGTCACAGCTCAAAGACACACAATGAAGTTACTATGCTTTTACATACTTTTAAATTACCTCCAGATCCAAAGTTACTCTGTAGATCAAATTACTCACACGTTTCCCCTAGACTGATACAGTAATAGAGCTGGGAGAGTTTCATACTGATTTTGGCTGCACCGCTTCAGTGTAGAAAATGGAACATTTTAGTCGGGGTAACCAATCCTCTTGAAGTTTGACGCTTGGCGTTCGAACGATCAACTTTTCTGAGGACTAACTTTTGAAGCGCACTCATAAAGGTCACGGAGAGAGAAGTTTAACTAGGTGCCATAATGTGGCGAGAGAATAAAAAATAATGAGTGAGATAAATTATCATTAGATGGGCAAGGCCTTGATTTATCATGATATTCTACAAATTTTGAAGGTATTAAGAGTGCCCTAAAAGAGCACATTAACAAGTCACATAAAAAGGCGAATTAAAAATCCCAGCTCTTTATGCGTGCGAGATGAAGAGTCGTGCAAGTGATACAGTAAATCGTCCGAGAAAGATAGTGTTTAACTTTCTCTCTGATGATATTCCTCGATGGGCGGTTCCCGTTTAAGTTTTGCCGCACCGGGTCATTTTTGGGAGCTCATTAAAGACACTTGCTAACAGGCCTCGTAAAATATGAACAGAAATTAGCGGCCATAATTTGACAGAAGAACTAAGGCAACAATAATGATGGGAAATAAGGTGACAGAGACACGGTAACGCTAATGCCTCCCTCCATTAGGGCTCAGCCAGAGCAAATGTCATTCATATTTTAGCGAGCGAACTCCGCTAATTGGCTCAAGCTCTCGTCTCCTGAATTAAATTTCCAGATTCTCCCCTCACCTTTAAAGCCGAATCATTTGAATTCAAAAGAAAGCGCAAGTGACAGGGAATGAGTGTGGGAGAGGTGAGGATTGACGAGGGGGGAAAAAAGAAACGGCTCTTTTTAATGAGATAAAAATCTTGCTTCTCCCCATTTCCCAGCTATAATTGCTGATTATGTTGTTATAGACTCTCAACTTCTCCGTCTTTCTTCTGGATCAGGATAATTTGGGGTGGCGTGACGAGGCTTCAAAGGCAGCTGGGAGCTTGCCGAGGCTCATTTAGGCTCCCCTACGCCGGGCCACAGGTACGGGAGAAAGGTAAACACTGCTTGCTTATAAGGTAATTACCCCCTCGGCCCGAGCGGGTCTGATCAGTGCTAGCTGACCCCTCTCGTAATAACCCTTAAGGGCAAATTGTATTTCTTTTGACAGTTTAATTAGATATTCAGCAGTAGGGGCACAAAGCAAGCTAGGCCATGAATATTTAAAAAGAGTGACACCAAAAGAGGGAGGAAAAAAATCATGAAAGAAGCCTCGGCGTACTGAATGACAGACAAGGGGATATTAAGCAAGTGATTCTAATCAATAATCTCTTGATCTCCTACATATTAATACACTGCCTGCTGGTGTTAGGCTCATAACAAGAAGGGTAGCGGGGCAGGAGGAACTGGGCGAGGACAGGCTGACAGTAGGAAACGGAGACAGAAGTGTTGCTCTGTGGGGGCACCGCCGTCGTCCCGAGCCCCCTGGAGGGCACACTAACCAACCAGAACAAGCCAATCTTCAGCCCTCTTCCATCTAATCCAATCTGCGAGATTGGCAGCTCTGGGCGTCTCCAGACTAGACCGTTATCTGATCAGACAATGTGGAGACATTTGCATGCCAATGAGGGACACGGACCACCCAGGGCCAATCAGGGTCGAGACAGGGTGGGCATCCACCAATCGGATCCCCCTAGTGTGTCACTCGCTCGTGATGCCATCACAGAGCTAACTTTACTAGTTCCCGGTCAACAGGGGTCACGGGCAGCCAATAAGGGGATAAACACCGTCCAAGAGATGCGCTGATCTATAAGCATACATAATTTACTATAGCGAGGAGCTCAGAGTCGAACTGCTCATGTGTATTAAAAAGAGTGATGCGAAGGAGAGATGATAGATTAATTACGGCTTAATCCACTGGAGTTGGTTTGCTCTGGCGTACCGAGGGACGCAGCATCCGGTTCATTTATAAAACCCATGGCAGTGGCACCTTATTAGAGCTGATGTGTCTCCACGCTGCTGCTGTGTGTTATAAGAGGCAGGACATGTTTTATGAATTAATGTTCCTCATGTTCGCCTACAGTTCTGTAGACATGCCAGGGTTTTTATAACCCCGCTCGGAGCTTCACATCTGCGTAATGAGACGTGCGAGAGAAGAAGACCAGCTCTCCTGTTGAAATCTGGCTACTGTAAGAGAGGGGTCAGCGTCCCGTCCTCCTTGGGAACTGCATCGTAAGACATAAGCACACATACATATTCATACAGAGACTGCAAGGTCAACGGGCAACGCTAATATTGCTGCATTCGTTTATAGTGAGCGCCAGAACACTGAAACGCTAATGTAAAATGAGTCTAAGGACATACTAGTTTGCAACTGCTGGTGGGTTAGGTTTAGGGGTAGTACCTAGTTATTACCCAGTTATTGCAATTACTACAATAGGTATATAGTATGTAAATGGGGAGCAGGACTGTAAAATAAAGTGCTTCCAGGTTTGGTTTAGGGTCAGTTGCATGTAATTATGTATAATTTACTGTTATTACTATAGTAAGTACACGTAACATCCATAACAAGGACACTAAAATAAAGTGTTACCTAAATAAGTATCCTGTTCAATATAGGTGGAAATATACAGTAGATTGGGAGACAGAAATTAGATACTAATACTGACATTCCAATTTTATCATCATATGATAAATGGAAGATGTCAAAGTTGAGGTTACCATCATCCCATGACTATGCATGTCCAAATGTCGGAATAACAGAGCCCTCCTTCCCTCCACGATGAGCTGTAATCGCGCTCTACTCTCTCAGGCATGGTTAACATGAAAACAAATGACTGTGGTCGGCCGGTGGATGTTTGACAAGCAGCAGTGAATAACCACAGCAAGGCTGGAGATATTCTTGGCCGCCTGCATCGTGAGAAAATGTGGCTTCGCTCAGGAATATTCTGGGGGAAGACCAAAATCTGGAAGCAATTACGAAAGACTCAAAACAAGTAAATTCCATATTACCTCTGTGGATGTTGTAGAAGGGTGGCTGGCGAGATGTATTTTGGTGAGGTTTACTTTCTGGAGCTTAGCAACATAAATTTGTTGTCACCGAACTATTAAACACAGCGGACACATGTTGGCGGAGTTCGAAGGAAAGGTGCATGAAACTGATCATAGGATAGCCCATGTAATAATAAGGGAAATGGGCCCGCTGTTGGACTTTAATATCCCCCGACGACACTCAGCTGTCAATGGCCTCCACCATCGCCAGGATGCATGGCGGCTTCTGCCAGAAACTCAGGATTTATCCTCCTTCACATGGAGCCAGTGAGAGGAAATGCCTACAATCAGTGGGAATCCATAAAGGAGGGATAGGAGAGAGAGAAAAAAAATAAGAATAAGGGAAAGAGAACGAGTGGAAACGGAAAAAGATGTGGGAGGACGGCATGGGATGAGATACAGGTATCCTCTGCGCTCTTAAAAATATAACTAACATCCCTCAGCTCTCCAGCTGCTGATAGAAGAGACAAAGGCTATCTGGGAATTTCACTTCTCAACTCTTGGACCCGGAACAGTGATTTAAAACCGGGTCAGATTTCATACAATAACATGCACACACCTGGTTAACACGTTAGCCGATACTTAACAGTTGTAAATCTGGAGTTTAATAGATACATGGCAAGGTTATTTACTACCATTTTCCGTCAATAGGGACAGCACAAAAGATATGAAACATTGTGTAAGTCTTCAGAAAAACCATATGTTCTCTTTTTTGTGTGTTTCGAGCAAGTTTGAGAGAGTGCTTGGTAACTTGATATTTCCCTGTACCTATGGGAGCAAAAACTCTGAGACAAAAAGATCAAATGATGAATTTCTTGCTCTCTTTTTTGGCTTTTTCCTTCAAGCTCTCCAAACTCGCTCATCTGTGGCTCATGTTTGAGCAATAAATGCCTGTGGTTCTAATCCTTCTCCAACATAAACACTGTATACGTTTACAATTGACTTGAACTTGAGCATTAGCTGCGATAAATCAGTGAAGTTATGCAACCATATGCATACTGCAGCGGTAAATTCTCAGCACTATAGCGTAGAATAAAGCAAGCTTTGCGTAATGCCTAACAATGTCCTTTAACTGTGGTTAATCCACTGTAACATAGGCCTCTTGTGGTTTACTGGTAGTGTAAAATGGCTGCAACATTAACATGATAAAACAGCATTTTCTGAAGGAAATAAGTGACACTTACTCATGGAAATTTTCCCGCCATAATGTGATGTAATTGACAGGGCATTGCTATGTGGTTGCTAGGGTGTTTGGTTTGCTGTTCACCTCCAAGTAGTGATGAGTTGACTCTTTTTTGCCTGCTTTTACAGTACTTGGAGAAAATGACTTAGAAACATAATTGCACGTCTTCCTCAGCAAGCTCATGAGAACTCATGTCTGTAGCACCAACATATGATAAATTACATGCCATAGTTTAATTATTAGCGTTTGATTCAAAGCACACACTACAGTTCAAAAGTTTGGGGTGAGTACACTAATTAAAAAAAAAAAAAAAGGAAATTAATACTTTTATTCAGCAGGGATGCATTAAATTAATAAAAAATGACAGTAAAGACATTTACAGTATGATGTTACAAAAGATTTCTATTTCAAATAAATGCTGTTCTTTTAAAATTTCTATTCATTATAAAATCCTGAAAAAAAATTATCACCGTTTCTACAAAAATATGAAGCAGATCAAACTGTTTTCAACATTGATAATATTCAGAAATGTTTCTTGAGCATCAAATCAGCATATTTAAATGATTTCTGAAGGATCATGTGACACTGAAGACTAGAGTAATGATGCTGAAAATACAGCTTTGCATCACAGGAGTAAATTACATTAAGACACGATTGAACCATTAAAAAGCCTGTTGTTTTATATTTCACAACTTATCTGTGTAAAGAAACAGAAATGCTACAAGAACGACAGCAATCGCATAAGGCTGTTTCAAGGCGTGTTTACCATCTTTAAGTCTGTAATCAGGAACCGAATAGCTGTAAAGCGCGTTAGCACGGGTGTGATAGTCAGTCATCAGCACTTGTTGCCGAGCATTTCACGCCAAGTGCCACAGCAATATGGCTGACAATTCTCTTGACAGAGGGAATGAGGGGATGCGTGACACATGTAAATATGAGTATCGCTCTCACACGCACATTACACCAAACACACGAGTCCCCTGGGAGCACGTAATAACCGGGCACGTTTATTCTTTATTTTTTTCCGTCTACACCCCATTACTGCCTTATCAGAGACTCAGTTCTCTTGTAATATGACAGTTTGAAAGAAACCGAGAGCAAGGAAGAAAAAAATCAGTCATCTCAAATAAATATAACAGATATAGCATAGTTCTGTTTGTCAATCATCACCTATACCTGACTAAATCAAAGTAAGGTTCAAAAGAAGCAGGTGAAAGCAGGTCAGAATTGACTGCAAGTATTAATAAAAAAATACATAATCATTTAGATTATTGGAGTGGAAACATACGGGGCAAGAGATTCACAGGGAGAAATGAAATCAATTAAGACAGCGAACCTGAATGACGTTTTTAATATAAATAAATGGGCCATCAGGGAACGCTCCCCCATTACATGTCAGGAAAAGTTAGATTAGGAGGGTTGTGTTGCACAAACGTGAGGAGGTTTCCCCGCTGATATCAGACTGTCTTGGGCGGAGCTATTCCCTGAAGCGCGGTCTCCCCAGCAGGCTTCATACGGGCACAGAAAGGCCCTCTGGCTGTGAGGTGCATCTTTAATGGGGATTATATACAAGACTGTGATATGCTGAAGAGTATTATTGAGGTTAATATTTCACTCACATTCCACTGAAGCTCAGGCCTGTTGTATGGGCTGGAAAATATCTGTATATGTTTTTGCACTTTAAAGTCCCACCAGAGATGCCTCATGGAGACATATCTGTTGCATGCATCTTAATTAGTCAATTGCAAATGCACAGACTGTTGAATAATGTTAACCAATAGCCCAATAACTATTTAGCAAACTTGCAGTCATGCAGTCAGGTCTGGTTTTTCAGTTCTGAGTTCTCAGTTTAATATATATATATATATTAGTGCTGCCAAATCGATTAAGCGTGATTAATCGCATCTAACATAAGTTTGTTTACATAATATGTGTATACATATTATATATCTATATATATAACATGTATGTATGTGTATGTGTGTGTGTGTATATATATATATATATATATATATATATATATATATATATATTATATATATATAAGGATGGGTCAAACTTTTGCATAAACATTTACATACATTGACAAACAATATTCGTCCCCCAAAACACAATATTCGGTTATTTGATTTCAAGGTTTTAAGAATTGCTTTTTGTCATTTTTTGTTAGGAAGGAGTAAACTGAACCCAACACGATGCCTTTCTTAAAAGTGTGCAATATATCAACAGAAAAAGAAAAAAATAAAGTTTTGATATCATACCTCATTAAGATATTATATGCTTCTCTTTTCCTCTTTTTGTCTAATTACGTGTCGTGCGCTCATGTGGTACCTGGGGACGGAAGGAGAGCTACAGTTGTGGCAGTGCTGCACACCCTACAGATGACCTCTTTTCTCATTAAGAGCCCGAGCCTCACCATTTATCTTCCCCATCAGAACTGCTTCACACGGACCGCACCGACAGACACTGCTTCGTAATTATGCCAAATATAAATTTACAGTGAATAATGAATACAGCTGCATTAACGGTGTCCTTACTGCTGTGAATCACACCTGCTAAAGACAAGCTGCTTTGAGAGAGAGAGAGCTGGCTTTTTATGCCCAGAACTCTCTCGCAACATCCCTCAGACTGAGGTAAGTAAATCTTTAGAGGATATGTTCTCTACTGGTAGGGCATGACTTGAAATTAGGTATATATATATATATATATATATATATATATATATATATATATATATACACACATATATAAAAAAAAACGAACTATATAATCATGCATATTTAGGATAGCCAAGTAAATAGGCTTATCACATATTAAAAGGGATGAGAAAATGTGTCTCCTATCTCTTATTGTTGCCTTCGAAGGTTATGCACTGATAATCAAGGGTAGTTTGGAGGAAACTCATCTGTCATTTACTAAAATTAGGCAGATACCAGTGTGGACAGGTTTCTTGACATGACCTCAAAAAAAAAAAAAAAAAAAAACTATACGAATGAAAATGAAGGGGTGTTTACATGACACCGTTTTCAACTATAAAAAACGTTACCGAAATTGTTTCCACATAAACTACAAAAACACGAATTTGTGAAACAGTGACGTCATGCATATTACATGTTCAGTCTATAGGTAAGTAGTGTTTCAATACAAAGTGAAGTCGCCAACTACTGGCCTGGCAGCAGAATACAGCGTTGTAATTGTTTTCGCGGATCCATGTGAACGGGGATCGTATTGACAACGTTGTCGTCTAAAAGTGTTAATTATCTTGCAGGCAATAGAGGCCTCACTGGGCCATCGGATTTTATCAAAAATATCTTAAGTTGTGCTCCAAAGATGAACGAAGGTCTTACGGGTGTGGCAAGACATGAGGGTGAGTAATTAATGACAAAATTTTCATTTTTGGGTGAACTAACCCTTTAACATTTAAATGATACAATAAGTGTTTCTGTCACTCAAGCGTTGAGCATGGGTCATGGATCCAAAGTGTTCATAATGTACCATTATGACCATTAAAGAATCCTTCCCATGGCATGCATGAACTGATAAAATGTATGCCTTCAATGAAATGTAAGTCATTTTGGAAAAAAGTGGCAGCCAAATGTATTGTTAAATGTATAGGTGATTCACGCACGTCCACTTTCAGCTAGTCCGAAGATGAAGGAACCAACGGTAAGAATAATCTCCTTATACTACAGCACATCACTGCTCAGAATGTAACATTGCCTCGGGCATCATTTTCCACACTCTTCTTGTCTCTCTCTCTCTGTGTGTCTTTCTCTCAGGCCCAGAGGCTGTGGTAGACCCCGCTCCTCACAGGTTCAGAAGTTCACAGCGGTGTCTGTAGGATGAGGAACAGGCCGTCTGCCAGTCCTGGCATGTGCGGGTCTAATTGCACATCATTGGCATAATGGTATGCAGAACCATGCTGACTCGAGATGTACAGGAAATACACGTGCTGAGGCAACATGCCTCAATCTCAAACAAACAATTAGCAGAGTTTTGCATCTAAATATGCATTGAATATAATTCACATGTGCATATTCATATTTAGGCTTGCATTGCTGGGATAATAAGTTTTATGCAAAGTAGGTGAGATTCTTCCCTTAAAATACACTTAACACACACTAGTTTATTTAAATTATGTCCAACAGTGTTTTCACAGGAGAATTTTGTCATGACTCCTTGCTAAGCGTAATTTCATAACTAGGATTTTATGCATCCTAAATAGAATTAAATAGTATATATTTTTTTTTTTTTACACAATTGCACCTGGATTGGAAACAATACAAAATAAAATATTCTGTTTATAAACGATATGAAGTCTCATATTTCATCTCAAGCTCTTCACTGACACTGTTGTCTCCTTAATAAACAAGTACACTAACTTTTGGTCAAATTCTGTTAGTGGCGATTATTAATACTTGTTGATTGTGATAAATGACAACAACTGAGGGTGTAAAAATGGATCATTTTCACATAATAAATACTGAAATGATTTGTTTATTTCCTTCTTTACTTAAGTGATCATAGTTTACAAGTGTAACAAAATGCTGATATTGGATTTTCTTCAAGAAGATTCAAAGTCTTGGTCTGGGAAAAGATAAAAAAAACCAATAAAATCTACACGTAAAAGACATTTGAAAAATAGCCAAATAAATGATAAACACTACAAAAATGGTGTAGGATTTACTTTGTAATTATTTGTAAAATTTACTAGCAATTTCTGAGTGAAAATTGTTTTAAATAAATGGCGAGAAAAACATTGAATTTGTAGAAAGTATAAAAGTATGAAGTATTTTCTTGTAAAACATACTCCAATAATCTTTTATTCACAACTCACACAAGGGAAGGCAAGATAAAAGTTACCTTTATATAACAAAAAGTAAATAACACTGTTGGTTTGAATAAAATTGACCCCTTGGCCCCGCATCTGAAGAAACACGCATGTATAAATTGCTAAAACACATACAGATCACGTAACTTATTCTTCAGTGCCAAAGTGATTTGTAAGTAAACTTTTCAAGCCCTCCAGTTAAACGTCTTTTACTTTTCCTTCTTCATTCTAGCATGATGTGCCTTAATAATAACATTTCAACTCCGCTCGAGTCGAAAATCCTATTATCAATTACGGATGTCACCGCGGGATCGAACGGCGGCCGGCTACGAGGCGCGTGCACGCGGCGAAAATTAGCTTCACCGCTTCCCCTCCGCCTCGAGGTGCGGACCAGGGGATTATCCGTAATCCCCGCGCCTCCTCTCACTTACCCACATCACTCCCTCTACAGCCAGGGCAAATTGTTTTCACGCTCTGGCCCTGCTCTCGCTGCTAAAGACCTGCCTTTTCATCCAATAACATCAAAACAAAAGGCGGAGGAAAGGCTAGCATCTGCCATTAGCGGCAAATTGTCTCCAGCATTTCTCTGGGACCCGCTGCTGTCTTTCATTTTCCTTCTCCCCCTCTGATGGAAGTTACGTGCCACTTTTTAGTCTTGAAAGAAAAGGAGGGAGGAAAACAGCAGATTATTGATTCGCCACTGACGAGGAGACCAACCTAAAAGCCCCAATGAATTGTCACTCATTATTGAAATTACTGAACACTAATTAAACTGGCAGCTGAACTCCCAGCAGGCCTGGCTCATCTGAAGCTAGAATTCAGCTCCGAGGACAGAGAGAGAAAGCGTTTGCCGCTACACGGATGTTAATGAGCTCTGCTTACTCCCCCCCAACGCTCTTTCTCCTTGAATCACTCCCTCTTTATGTGTACTCGAGTGTGCATTTGTAAGCTTGAAGTAAAGGTAGCGGCGCTCTTTGAACGGACCTTTCGCACATGGCGTTCAGAGAGAATGCGCGCTTTAGGGTTGCGTTTCAAAGGCCGCCATTAACCTACTTCATCAGTGAGGCACAACAAAGAAGGGTGTGGAGCTGAAAGCAATACGTGACACGGCATTGCGTGCCGTTTTAATGCGCACAATTGAGGAGTGCGAAAATCTGATTGGGAGGTGTTTGCTGTAGACCTACACCTATACAGAAGCATTTACAGATAAACACACACAGAGGCCATGAGAACTCCCACACTGCAAATGCTGTAATGAGATACGGGTGGGAATTTCCATTCACTTCCCAGCTCTAACAAATGGATACACGACCGTTTACCTGATGCTGTTGACACGTGTGTTAAAAAGAGAATGGCACTGAACATATAAAAATTTTTCACCCTAAAATGAATAATTAAAATTCAAATGTTTTGCAATGTGACTATTTTCACGACAGTTATTCATATAGCCTAACCATAACACATATAGAGTTTGTTACTTTTTGGTCATTCTCATTATTGACACTTATGTCTTTAATAATAGTGAGTGATTTTACTGATGCAATAAAATGATTTTTAAAATTATCATCAACGTAAACTGAAGGCAGGACAATACTGACATGTATGTATGCATGTATGTATATTTATGTATGTACTTTTGATTTTTGACCAAAAAAGAATGCTGAAAACAGTAATAAAAACAGCAATAATTTAAAATTAGGTTAAAAAGAGCATTAAAAATAATGTGTAAAAACAAAAAAACAAAACAAAATAGAATACAGAATGTCATATATATTAAATTTATATTTCTATAGATTTTTTTTTCTATTGTTTTGTTTTTTTTACACATTATTTTAATGCTATTTTTAACCTAATTTCAAATTATTGCTGTTTTTATCAGCATTCACACAAAAAAAAAAAAAAAATAAATATATATATATATATATATATAATTATATAAATTTTTTTGAGAAACAAAAAATACATAGAAATATATTAAATATATATCTTAAATTTAGGTTAAAAATAGCTAAAAAATAAAACAAAATAGAAAACAAAAGAATATAATATAGAATATATTATATAATAAGAATATAATACAGAAAGAATATATTCTATTGTTCTTTTGTTTTCTATTTTGTTTTTATTGCTATTTTTAACCTAAATTTAAATTATTTCTGTTTTTATTACTGTTTTCAGCATTCTCTTCATTTTTTTTTGTTCCTCCAAAAAAATTCAAAAGGAAATATATAATTATATATATATATATATATATATATATGTTTATATAAATGTTTTTCTGAGAAACGAAAATTATATAGAAAAATTGTATGAAATAAAAAAATGAAAAGAATGCTGAAAACATTAATAAGAACAGCTATAATTTAAATTTAGGTTAAAATAGCATCATAGATATTTAACTAATTAAAAGTTAACGTTAAATCTTACTCTGTAAATATTTTGCTTTTATTTCAAATAGACATCCTAGCGCCTCCTTGCGTCCCCTTTGGGGTTCACGAAGCCCTGTTTGATAAAACCGTGGTCTAGATCATATGAAGCTGTACAGTTATTCATGGGAAGACAAGAACTGAAATGCAGTCAAAACCCTTGCTGGAAGCAAAAAGATGAAGACAATGTGAGGAGATCATCTGTGATCCAGGCCAAGAATGAACCACTACAATAACCAACTAGTTCAGTTGAGCGAAAATGTCACCTGTGCAAGCGCTCTCTCTCATTCCCCACTTGCCAGGCCCGAGATGATGCCGCTTTCCTCTGCATCCGCACACTTCACCCTGCATCCCTGAAGGAAAATGCCCTTTAGAATAAACGCATCCCTTTATACTGCTATTTGAAGATTGCTTTCCTGAGAGATTCCTTTCCAGCGGAATTCTCCAGAAATGTAGCTCCTTCACCCCGGTAAATAGCACTACACTCGAGCTTTCTGGCAGCAGTCCATGTTTATTAGAAATTTTGACTTTTGGGGTGTTTTCTCTGCCTTTTTTTTCCTTTTTGAAAAGCAGGCCTTGTTTTGAAAATCAACAAACAGAAACCTGGCAATGTGTGCCTCATTTTATCAAATGGTACACAGCTTGGTAATGGTCTCCCTTGACGATTCCAGCTAATCTATGCTGATGACCACAGGGACGGTGATGATTGTCATGTTAGTAGAAAAAAAAAAATCAGAACAATCATGTTGCGTCAGTTCTACCATTAAAAGACTTGCTTCTCTGCAAATTTCTGCACGCAGTAATTAATACTCTGGGGCTTGCCTTCACCAGACTGGTACTCCAGGCAACGAGATGCCACTCACCTGATAATTATTTTAGGAAACCATGCACAACTGAATGTGATTGACAAATGCAACATTGCTGTAATTGCCTGAAGCATACAGCGAGGGAGGGAGAGAGAGGGAGAGACAGAAAGAGATGAACAAGGAGTTAATGCCGCACTGTCAAATGAAAGGGAAAGTAAAGAGGAAGTCCTACAGAGATCTTGTCATTCTCTACAACAAAGGTGGACACTTA
This sequence comes from Ctenopharyngodon idella, assembly GCF_019924925.1. Classification (NCBI taxonomy): domain Eukaryota; kingdom Metazoa; phylum Chordata; class Actinopteri; order Cypriniformes; family Xenocyprididae; genus Ctenopharyngodon; species Ctenopharyngodon idella. The sequence continues at coordinate 26,649,913 of NC_067231.1, forward strand.
CAGGTGTAAGGTCAGACATATTTGCTGAGTGCCACTTCTGATTGCATCTAGCTCTGTACTGCTATCAGACGTGCATGAGAACCAGTGTTAGAAACTACTTTGAAACTGTAGGTTGCCAAGCTACAAGGTGCTCTACTTTATTTGAAGAAGTAAAACTACAGTCAAGATACACCTTTGAAAAAGTAGGCTATGCTACAAGTTTGTAATAAAAAGTAGATATTGAACCCATTTAAGGGGGTAGAATCTTTGGTAAACTTACAATGCATGTTGCAAATACAGTGGACAGATGTTTAAATGGTATTTTTAACCATTCAGGCTATGTTTTATCCAAACCACCGAGAAACCTCGCAATAATTCTATATGAATGTCCTTTTTATGTCCAATGTATATATATATATATATATATTATATATATATATATATATATATATATATATATATATATACACACACATGCAATACAGTCAGTCACAGGCCATCCACACTCCAGTCCAATAGGGGACGTATGCGGTAATGCAACGCTGTTTGCTAACCGCCACAACAGAAAAAACTGCAGAAGAAGAACAGATGATCTAGGCTGCATTCCAGTTCGTTTTTTTATGCCCTTTCCTCGCTAACTTCCTTCAGTCTCATTGACTCGGATGTACGTCACTGCTTACGTTGCATTGGTGCCCACTACTGGCGGAACCTTTGTTTGTTGTTTGTGGTGGGGTAAATTAAAGGCGATATGCAGTGACGTCACAATCGGGTTGCAATGTGGTATATGGAGCTGCCTGAAGTGTCAAAATAGAGGGAGCAAGGGTCTGTCCATATAAACTTCCCTCGTCTACTTCATGAAGTAGAACGCACTTCAAAATGGCGGCAGGGATTCCTCTGAGGGGAAGTGCTTAGGGAAGTTTGCGAGTGCTTGTCTAAAACTGGAGTGGAACGCAGCCCTAGATATGTGTGTAAACTCTCAACCAGTGTGTCAACCATGGAAAAACATCAATAAAACAGCTTGAGAATGATATCTCATGTAGCATTACATTTACCTCAGGCAAGGCATTTAGTGTCCACAGCATGTTAGCTCACTAGAGAAATAAACTCTAGAGGGGAACATTTCACAAAATATATATGCACTATATTAGCTTATATATTCATTATATTTACTTTACCTGTTAGTAATGTCCTAATAAATTTGTCATGAAAACAAGTTATGACAGTAAATGTGTAAATGATTATATTTCAAAAATGAATTCGAGGTTAGAAGTTAATGCAAAACCTGCCTTATGTGCAATTTGCATGTTTTTTTTTTTTTTTTTTTTTTTTTTAAAGTTTATTATTATATCTAAAAAATAAATATAGTTTGGGCTATGTTGTTAATTGTAACGGTAACACTTTACAATAAAGTTCATTAGTTAAACATTAGTTAATGTATTAACTAACATGAACTAACCATGAGCAATACATTTGTTACTATATTTACTAATCTTTGTTAACGTTAGTTAATGAAAATACGGTTGTTCATTGTTTGTTCATGTTTGTTCACAGTGCATTAACTAATGTTAACAAAATTTTAATAATGTTCTTAGTAAATGTTGAAATTAACATTAACAAAGATTAATAAATGGTGTAGAAGTGCAGTTCATTATAAGTTCAGGTTAACTAATGTAGTTAACTAATGAACCTTTTTGTAAAGTCTTACCATTGTAACCTTTAAAATTATAGTAATGTGCAAGAAAGGGCTCCAGTATATAGTTTACAGCATTAGCTGAGATAATTGAATTTATTTAAAGAGAGACACACAATTTGTTCAATAAACCACTGTTTAATAAAAAAAAGAAGAAAAAGGAAGTAATTTTATGTTTAGTTTTCTCCCCCCTGCTTAACCGAAACCCGTACCGTAGCCTGACTTCAATACCGAGGTATACCAAATCATCATGTTTGTGTACCATTACACCCCTAATATTGCAATGGTGTAAAATAAAACACTCATTTTGTAGTAAAACGAACAAAAACCCGAACAAACGAACGAATAGACATTCTTTTTCTTTGTGATTTAATAATTCACGCATCAGAAGGTATATTATTTAATTATTGCAATCTGAACAATGTTTATCTGCACAAAAACGATGAGGAACAATTAGGGCAACTGCATTAAACTTAACACAAAAAATACTATATAAAATACTAATAAAACAAGAAAATACACATTCATATAATGAATTTGCACATGAATTTTTACTATTTTGAACTAGATTTTTGACACAAAAAAAGAAAACATAAATTAATCTCTGTACAGGAACTCAACAGTTCAGAGGTAAAAGCTACTCTGTTTGGAAAACAGCTGAGCTACTAAAAAATGTAGTAAAGTTAGTAGCATCCCTACTTTTAGATTGTTACTCCCAACACTGATGGGAACACAGCGGTTGTATGGAAAGAGAATACATGTTTGAACTATGGAGCTGGTCCCTGCATCTGAGAGTTTGAAGTCTGGCTTCAGACTCTTAACAAGCGAGGAACGGCAGTCCAGTCGTGCCTCTTAATTTGGAACTGGATATCCCCAGGCCCCAGTGAATGTGGGCTTCAGAATTGGGAGCAGAGCGATTGAAATGTGGTGGAAGTGAAGCCTGGTCTATCTGCAGAATCTAAAACATCCAGGGCTGAGCCAGAAATCTGGGCTACCTACATCCAGTGCATCAGGGATAACGTCCAATTCCAAAGTGCATAAATTCATTTTAATGATGGCTTTGCTGGGAAGTGATTTGATCATGACATGCATATTTTGGAGGTAGGGGCACATGGAAGGAAAAGGATTAAGGGAAGGTTTTTTTTTTTTTTTTATTTTTGGCCTATAACTGTACAGAAGGAGCAAAGCAGATTAGAGGATATAAAACATATCCTTTTAAAAATATAATAAAGATGATTTAGACAAGTTATTTAACCTGTTGATCTCAAACATAGGCCTGGCTTGACTGAAAATAAAATGGTTCATGAGCTCTCCATTTATTCAGAATGATGAAAGTTCACTAAGAAATTTAACTACTTTATTTGTAGCCAATGCCTGCTGTGTCTCCTAGACAGAAATAAAAATATAGAACTTTGCTGATTTTCAGATGGAAAAAAAGCTCTCCTGAAGAAAAAGATCCCAGTAATCTCACGTGTCTCCTCTATAGAGTTTCAGATGTCTCAAACTGTCCTCAGATTTGCCATGATGCCACAATCAAAATCCATATATTTCAATATGAACTTTTTTTTTTTTTTTTTTACATTTAGGAGAAATATCTGAGACAAAGTCGATACCTACATGAAATACAGCTGGTTTCCTGAGCCTTGAAAGAGCAACCTCTGAGCATCAAATCTTTCCTTTGGCTGTCTGTCTCACTCTTTCGCACATGGTCTGTTTCTCCTCAGAAGTGTTCGTATAATTTCTCCTTACCACTGTACACTGAGTTTAAAATGTTAGGACTTCAAAAGCACGATGGCAGGGGCCTATAGTTATGGAGAGAATTATCAAGGAAATAGTGAGAATTTGAAGGAGGAGAAGCGTAATTGGTAGGTTTTTACCTCCTTGACTTGCTAGCGAGTATCAGACGGACGGTCTGGATAAAAAGAAGTCTTGTAATAAGTAATGCTGATGTTCAGATGGTCTCTCATCTTTGTGATTAAACACAGGCACAGGAGTGTGTGAGAGAGAACCGCTCATTAACTGACAGGTTTAAAGGGAAACACACCTCACACACACTAAAACATGCAAAAGAACGGAGTAATGAGGAGGTCTTGATGAAATACAGCTAGGAACAAATCTTTACCAGCCGACGTGGGTGACATGCCATTGCCACCCTCAGTTAGCGTCATATGAGCGCTATGACTAAGTTTATATAACACTGTTACCATGATGTACATTTATGAAATTATGATATAAAACTATGATGTACGATTTGGGCCATACTGCTCACCCCTTTTTGATAGACCACTGTCAAATATGTGATTGAAAAAAATGGAAATGTTATTAGATGTTTAACCTAATTGTATTTATTTTATTTATTTTTTTTACCCCAAAACATTGTCATTCCTGCTGCAGAACCTTTGTCTTTGTAACTTTCAAAACTAAATGCACTAAATATTTGTTCAAACTTAAATTGAGGTAAACTTTTCTACACAATTAAAGTTTGTACATCAAGAGACAAGTCCATTCAAGCAAACAATGTTTTGTTGAACAAAGTTAGGGCTGCACACGATATATCGAAATATCACAAATGTACATATCACGATAAGCATATCGCAACGGCTTGCAGTAACGGCGTGATTTTAATACTCCAAGATTACAAAAAGTCCAAGTTTTAGGTTGACGCAGACAGCAGAGAGTAGACTGGACACATGTGACATGCTTAATGCTATTAAATGCAACAAGCGAAGTACTCACGCGCACAGAAAGCCGCCTCTCAGACAGCTCGTGATGCCGAATTCAGATCTCTTCTGCAGTTTATATGACCAAATACACACAAAATTATGTCAATCTGCCCATCTTGGTGACTATTCTCATAAACACAGTCATTTATGTCTTAAGTGGAGTAAACAGTTGAGAAAGAAAATGAATGTGTAACAATTTATATTGGATCCGTGTAGCTCTTAAAGTGACAGCAGCCTAAAAAACCTGCTTCTGTCTGTATGCTTAAAGGGATAGTTCACCCAAAAATGAAATTTCTGTCATTATTTACTCACCCTCAAGTTCCAAATCTGTATGAATTCTGTTGAACACAAAAGAATATATTTTGAAAAATGTTGGTAATCAAACAGTTGCCTGTAGCCATTTACTTCCATAGTATTCGAAAATCCGAAAAAAAGGCTACCGTCAACAGTACCGAATGTTTGCACTGTTGCTTTCCCTCTAAAGTGACATCACTTCCTGGATAATGATGTCACAAGGAAGTGGATTTTGTCATTTAAAGGTATATCACAGAAGATTTAACAGATGGAAATTGATAAGGACACTTGATAACCAACTCAGCTGAATCAGCTGATCACCAATTAAAACAATATTCCCAAGAAATCATGTTTTGTTTCAAACATTTAGTTTGGAAATGAAGAAATGCCTGGACCAATTCTTAATGAATGGACAGTTTTGCAAATGTACTACATATAATACGACTTAAATTAACTGCTTGTATTCAGGTCAAAATGATTATTTAAAATGACTGAATCAATATTATGTTTAATGAAAGCCCTTTAATGGTCCAGATCAGGTAGGAATAGCTCTGTAAGTTATTAATGTATACAGCACACATGAAACCAAAAAGGCAAAGGAAAGTGATTTAGGAAACACTCAACAAATCACGTTCCTCCACTGGCTTCTATTTAGCTGAAATAGAGCTGGGAGTTGTGGTATCATGGTAATTCTGCACTCAATATAAAAACGCTTGGTTTTCAACTGCACTGCAGATTTGAGCTATCCATCAGGCCTCAAAACAGAACAAACTCGCTGTCACAACATGCAGACGTACTTCCCAATGAGGGACTCTGACCGCTGCGGTCAGGTTTTTTCTGTGACGTGCTGAGTTATGATTGTTCTCAACAAGCCATTTTTCTCTCCTGCGTTCCACGGCAACCATCACAAACTACCCGCCGTGTCGCCGTCAACAACAAAGCTTGGGGAAGGAATGATGTGTAGCTATTTGTTTTGCAAGGAAATGAAATATTTATCGTCAGCGAACACCTACCAGGAACAGAGAGCGGACAGGCAAAGGCTCATCTCTGGACCCTGTGGCAGTACGTCTCCTTTGGGGCAGAGAGATGGGCCTTGTTCCTGCTGGGATCTACCTCCACTTTTCAGTCTGGATTTCAAAGCCTTTAAAAACTGCAAAGAAAAAGGTTCTGATGTCCCAGGAAGAGAAATAGAATGAGAAACAGGGGTTGGCTCAGTGGTTCTGGTGTCGAGTCAATTACCATCTGGGCCAAACGGCTGATCTCTGCTCGAAATCAACACCTCATAACAGCCGCTGTCCAGCTCAAGAGTTCTAGAGTCATGTGCTGTGCCATATTAATTCATGCAAAGCCATTTCATTTAATCGTCTTACATATATCCAGTACACACACTCAGAGTACTGTTTAAAAGTTTGGGATCAATAAGATTTTTGTTTTTTAATGATGTTGAAAGAAGTCTCTTATGCCTAAAAAATACATTTATTTGATCAAAAATACTTAAAAAAAAAAAAATAAAAAATAATAATAATAATAAATTTTAATTTTTTCTTATTTATTTTGAAAATATAATTTATTCCTCAGATGGCATTACTCCAGACTTCAGTATCACGATCCTTCAGAAATCATTCTAATACGCCAATTTGGTGCTCAAGATACAGTTAGATTGCAAACAGTTGTGTGTATATATATGTATATAATTACCACTATAAGAGCCAGCGGCAAATCCCCGAAGCACTGGCCGAGATTAAGCTGTTCTCGGCGGGTACACGAGCACTGAACGGCTGCTGACAGCCTGGAGCTTGTAAAGTAGGCGCTATGATTAAATATGAGTCACATATTTCAGGTCTAAACAACTACATTATCGCCTAAAAAACTCTTAAAGCTACAGTTTGTGGTACAACAAGTGTAGTATTTGCAAGAAAATACGGTGGATTTGCTCGGCCGCCATGACAGTTTGCTTCAGACAGAGTGATACAAACGGTGAAAAGGTAGGAGTGCTGTTATCACTAGAATATCACACAGCTCTCAGCCAATCAGATTCGAGAACCAGAAAGAACTGTCTGTATATATATATATATATATATATATATATATATATATATACATATATATACACACACATATACATGCATTTATTGGTTTTGAATTGCCAGTTCCCATCCCTAATAATAACTTGGTCAAAAGTTACAATTGCCAAAATGATGCAAAATGCAAAAAAAAAAAAAAAAAAAATCTTTACATCATTAATACATATATAATTTGCTGTTATAATAGACCTTATTCACAGCAGCGCCATCTTTGATTTTTAACGGCAATGAAAGCAAGGCCGTGAGGGATGGACATACATCTCCTCAGTGGGCTGTACTGTTATTTAATGTGTTTTTGGATTGTTCTGCTGACGAAACACTGCAAAAATAGCTTTCCAAGAGATTTCAGTAGACAAAAAACTCCTGACAACATGAGCTGTGGAAAATTATAAGTGATCTAGGAGCTTTATACAACTTTTTTACAGTGGATGCCATTGAAAAGTGAGAAGTCTATCCCTCACAGCCTCGCTTTCATACCTGTCCTGACGCTGCTCTGAATAGGGCCTATGGGCCTCAAATATTTAAAAACATTTTCTTTTAAAAGAAAAGGAAAAAGCAAGACTGACGTGCCGAGTGAAAGCGATAGAGGATTTCTGAAGGAGAGAAGATGAACTAGAATACTTTAAATTTGACATGTGGATCCCACAAACAAGCTTTTGTGGGTTTACCAATTGAGATGCTTCTGTAAAAGTGTGCTGAAGGGAGCATGCGTGTTTTAAAACCCATCTAGACCACTGCAGACAGAATGATCCAAGGCAAATACACTACTATTAATATTTGAGACTGTCACTAGATCCATCTTTCCATATGACGTGCAAGCATTAGCGCAGGTACGGCCTTCAAAAAAATACAGCATTAATACACATTGTGATTTGGTTTTGGGCTCTCGAAAGGTCTGGGTCAGGCCAATGTAAGCAGCTCTGGGTAAATCTGTATGTCAGAGCGGCCGTGTAAGTCCAAGGCCACAGAACTGACATTTGACGTACGTTTAGAGATTTGTACGGGCTTCTGGTCCGTTGAGGTGCGGCCCAGGACTGCTTCCCATTGGTGGCTTGACCCTGCTGCTCTGCCTGGTGTTAAGACATGAACCAGAGTTTGGGGTCTGGACCCCTGAGTGTCAGAGAACGCCGCACCGCTCACACACACACACACACACCTCTGGAGGAAAAAGTGTTAGCATACTTATAAATCATTCAGAATATCAGTCTTGAGGTGTTGAATAAGAGATTTAAACTTTTCTCCTATGTAAATGATGATCTTAGAATAGACTATATGTCTGAAATATTACACAGGCAGCTCATTTCTATAGGATACGTTCATTTTATTGTGTAAAGTGTTGGTGTTGGGGAAGCTACTTTTAAAAGTGACATGCTGCATTATTGATATTTGAAAATTGAAAGCAATGTGACTATATTTTGCATTAAAACATGTAGACTATACACGCTAAAAAATGCTGGGTTAAAAACAACCCAAGTTGGGTTGAGAATGGACAAAGCCAGCAATTGGGTTGTTTTAACCCAGCGGTTGGGTTAAATGTTTGCCCAACCTGCTGGGTAGTTTTATTTAACTCAACTATTGTTTAAAAATAACTGTATTACTTGGTTAAAATGAACCTAAAATATGTTGGAAATTAAAATGTATTAATATGTTTAATAAATGAACATTTATTAATAAGTTAAATGAATGATAATTAAACAAGCATTTATTAAATGGCTTATTAATAAATGTTCACCTTTTGATTATTATTGTTGCCTCTAGTAATTATGTGTCTGATTTTTAATTTCAACCTATTTTGGGTTCATTTTAAGCCAGCCATTTAGTAATTTTTTAACAATAGTTGAGTTAAATAAAACTACCCAGCACGTTGGTCAAAAATTTAACCCAACTGCTGGGTTAAAACAACCCAATCGCTGGGTTTGTCCATTTTCAAACCAACTTGGGTTGTTTTTAATCCAGCATTTTTTTAGACTTACATTAAAGGTCAAAACTTGTTACTTAGAAAAAATATTCAAGTCAAATTATTACTAGTCGTAATGTGTAACCAACACAAGGGATGGTAAAATAAATACAATATAATAATCACACCCATTTAGATTCAAGTCACGAACTATCACAAGTAGTCCCAAAAGGGTTCAACTGAAACGGTTGCAGTTTTACAGTTCTTTCGACCATGTCATTGTCCCCTTATTAATGGCCAGTGTTTCAATGAGGCTTCTAGAGCTGTGGTGAGCAGTGGTGGGATGTCTGGTTCTGGTTAGCCAAATTCATTGTCCAGCAAGGATCATGAAAGTTAGACCAGAAGTGGGCGTCGGGTAAAAAGCAGCTGCTATCCCCAGACCTACAGGAAACGTCTGTGGGTGTTAACCTTGTCAGAAACTGTTGGCCTGCATGCTGTCTCTCCAACCTCTGCCAAACAGCAGGTAGAGGAGAGAACTGTAAAAGTCATTCTGCTCTCAGAGATGGACTCAGTGCCTCTAATAGGCCAGAATAAAACATAAGCACCTTATTAAGACCAGCTTCATTACATAGGCCTGCTTTTTATGACTGGACTGATGTGATCGCAATTACTGCTTGAATTCGAGAACACCTGGAAGCGTCGGGTAGGAGGAGGGCGAAACAGCGGTTAGAGCTTTCCGAGGCTTGTTTAGTTTCAGTTTTATGGCTTTTAAAGAGAGGAGACCTGACGTTAACCTCCAGCAAGTACATGCTATTGATGTGAAGCAGCTTGGAGAAGCCACACAAGAAATGTGTGAAAACTCACATTTCTCGCTTTCCAGATTGCCTTTTCCGCTCGACCCAAGTAAGGTCTTCAAGCTCAACTAGACGAAAGCCTGGCAAATTAATATCTTTACACTTCATCATTGCATTTATTCTTAAGATGAGCAGACACAAGAATGTCATACCAGATGGATTTTCTTTGAGCGATTATCTGATCCAAGGGTGTCAGTTTAAAATCAAATAGCCAATAGCTAATTGGTATTGATTTAAAATGCTTAAAGACATTTAGAACCAGTGGTGTAACTATAAAAATCATTTTATTTAATTGAAATAGGCCTAAAAATATATATAATAAATATTAGATGAAATATATATATATATATATATATATATATATATATATATATATATATATATATATATATATATATATACACACATACACAGAGAGAGAGAGAGAGAGAGAGAGAGACTAAAACTAAAGCCAATTAAAAATATTAATAAATAAATATATTACTAAATAATACTAACAGCCAATTTGATTAATTTGAGTTTCAATGCAATAGCATGGTATTTTGAGTCTTTTTTACACTGGGTTAAAAACAACCCAAGTTGGGTTAAATATGGACAAACCCAGCGATTGGGTTGTTGTAACCCAGCGACTGGGTTAAATGTTTGCCCAATGTGCTGGGCAGTTTTATGTAACCCAAATATTGTTTAAGAATTACTATATGGCTGGCTTAAAATGAAGCCAAAATAGGTTGGAAATTAAAAATCAGACACATAATTACTAGAGGCAACAATAATAAAACAACCCATTCAATGGGTTAAAACAACCCAATTGCTTGGTTTGTCCATTTTCAACCCAACTTGGGTTGTGTTTAACCCAGCATTTTTTAGAGTGTATAGAAACATATTGATCTAAACCAAAGAAATAGTGTTTTGTTTAAATAATAAATCATACAATCTGATGATTATCTTAGTGTTGCTCTACTCAAGCAACATGAACACAAACATTGCGAAAAAAAGGAATAAATAAACAACAACAAATGACGAAAAAATAAAAAAATGTATGTGCAAAAAATGATCAGGTCCTACTGTACAAGTTCAAGGGCAAAGAAACAACAGAAACAAATCATGATGCAGAGGTGTAGAGTGTGTGTGCGCGTCCATGTGTGAGTAAAAAGTGAATAAACAACATGCCTGTACTCTATTCGATCTGTTTAAGCCATTATAAAGCATGAATGCTAAACCCATTAGAGAGAGAGGCAGAAAAGAATAATTGTACTTCTATTCAGGCCCGTGATGGTTCGTCCCTCTCCAACATCAAAGTGATCATGATTGAGTCAGTCTCATCGTGGCGTTTTTCCCCCTGTCGATAAATCTACCTGGAGAAGTTCTTTTGAATGCGCGTGTATTTGATCTCGTATGCAGGCGACACATGTCACAGTAGGTTTCTCCCATAGTTCATAGTCTTTCATAGCCTGCCATGTGGGCAAAACTTGATTTCTTTTGGCACCAGGGCAAAACAGCTAGTGCAGATTTCAATAGCGGTGTAGCTTAGCATGCAGCGTAGCTGCTGGAAACCCCATTTGTTTTTCAGGACAACTGTACAGTAATCCAAACCAACTCTCTCTCAGCACAATACGACCAGCCGCCCCGCAGCACTCAAAGCCCCATCACGCAGACATGCAGATATTGTTAAGTGCATGTTTGCACAACTTTTTTTTGTAGTGCTTTATACTTATTTGTCTTTGCATTTTATAAAATAAGCTTCTGATGGTATCAGAATAAAGATTCTAAAAGGGAATTCTCTAAAAATGAATTAGTAAAGCATAAGCAGAATGCATTTCTGTGTAAACTAATGCAATAATTTACAGTGCGTTCGATTCAATACAAAAAAAAATTATGATATTTTAAAGGTTCCTAATTTTGTTTTGGAGGTCTCCTAGGTTTCACTTTATTTCGATGGTCCACTTTAGACATTCTAACTATAAGTGACTTGCAACTACATGTCAATTAACTCTCATTAGACTGTAGTAGATGGTTAGATTCAGGTTAGTAGAATAAGTTGACATGTACTTGCAAAGTTACTTATAGGGCCCTATTTTAATGATCTAAGCACATGGTCTAAAGCGCATGGCGCAGGTGCACTTAGGGTGTGTACGAATCCACTTTTGCAAGTTTAACGACGGAAAAAATGGTCGGCGTGCCAGGCGCATGGTCCAAAAGGCTTGTACCTAGTCTCTTAATGAGTCATGGGTGTGTTTTGGGCGTTAACGTAATAAACCAATCAGAGTCTCATCTCCCATTCCCTTTAAAAGCCATGGCGGATTGCTATTAACATTGCAGAATATAAACACCCTCAACCATGTTGGTCAATGGCGCAGTCATTTTCTGTTGCCTCAAAATAGCAACACGCCAACAATGCACCTGAACACATTGTTTTCAGACCAGCACGGCCATTGGCGAACAGATGGACGTGAGTGCATTTTCTATTTAAACAACGTGAGCGCTGGACGTGAAAATGATAACTGCGTCGGGCTGAAACTAGCAAGAACACTCAAAGAGTCTGAAAACGGTTTGTTCGAAGATTCAGTCTCTCTAAACCCCTCCTTTCCGGGAGCCTGCTCTGCTCTGATTGGTCAGATGACCCAGTCTGTTATGATTGGTCTACCGCTTACAGTGTGTGTCAGAAACGAAACGCCTATTACTATACCTGAATTTCAGCTCTGGAGGAATAGCAGAGCTGAAAACAGCATCTTCTCAACATGTCGACAACACGAACCAAACTCAGTCTCAACTACAACTACAGTGTTTGAGAGTCAAAGTAGACATTCACAGGCAGCCATTATGCAAATTTGTTACATTGTTACGTATGTAACAGGAAGTGAGACTGGAATTGCTGACGACTCGTTTCAGCAGTTCAGAAACAATTCTTTCTTTTAGGAGACAGTAGTTTTATTTGTCGTGCACTTTGATCTTTAAAACTTTGCAGAGTTTTTAAATATACAAACAGCTATATTACACCTGAAAAAGTATAATGGGGCTCTACTTTAATATTTAGAGTACATGGGATTTGCTCTGCTCCCTGTTAATATATCAAAATGATTCATATATTGCGTAATTATTCATATATGACAGGTTAAGTGTTCTGTCTTCAAAAGCTGAAAAGATATTAATGTTTGTTTAGTCTTGATCACATGTGTCTGTATTTTGTATTCATGTGTAGATTCATTATGCGGCAGCGAGACTCTAAATGAAACCTTCATCACAATTCACTGAGGACAACAGCAGTCTGCTTATGTGGACTGTCACACGGGTGACAGCACGTCAGGATGGATTGACAGCTATAATTACACATATCACTCAAGCCACAACACCTGAAATTAAGCAGACACTTAGTAATGAGCAATCTGGACCCGATCCTGTTCTGACAATTCATTTCGCTGCCGTGGCAGTTTTAACCAAAGGGAAAAAGTGTCATTCAATGCAAAACTGACAGTTACCAAACATTCAGAGCTGCTCTGAGGAACAATAAAACATCAGAAATGACAACAAATGTAATTTATGCTAATTGCTTATTTTTCATAATAATAGAAAATGTTTATGAGTGAATAAAAATGTTTGTAAGTGAAAAAGTATTAAATATTAATAACATTTTTATGAGTGTTCAAAAGTTTTGGGTCAGAAAGATTTTAATAGAAAGAAATTATTATTTTTATTCAGCAAGAATGCATTAAATTGATCAAAAGTGAATGTAAATACACTTATAATATTACAAAAGACTTCTATTTCAAATAAATGCTGCTCTTTTTTAACTTTATATTCCTCAGAAATCCTGAAAATAAATATCATGGTTTCAATAAAAAATATTAAGCAGCACAACTGTTTTCAACATTGATAATAATAATAATAATAATAATAATAATAATAAATGTTTCTTGAGCAGCAAATCAGCATATTAGAATGATATCTGAAGGGTCACATGACACTGAAGACTGATGCTGAAAATGTATTTGTACTTTGTATTGAACACGTTTACTGGAGAAAACATGTGAAAGCTAGCCCTAATTTTTGATGTTTTTTTTCTCTTCCTTTTCTATTTGAAAATAAACACACTGACTAACTTGACGTTTAATTTTCCTTTCATGCTTAAAGAAACATTTGAAAGCCCTGTCAAAATGTTTGTCCGAAAGTATTTACTCATCCTCATGTTTTTCCAAAACTGAATTCTTAAGAATCCTTAACACTTTCCTCATCATTGATGGAATTTTCCATCAATTATGAGACAACGCTTTCCCGCCATTGACTTTTTTTAAAAAATTTCTGAAATAGTATAGAAGCTTTGGATCAAAACACAAGCAAAAAAGAGCAGAAACAAGCAGTAAAATCACTGCTTATGCACATTGTAGTCTTTAAAGAAAAAAAGAAAACGTGATTTTCTCAGCTTTTTGTACAAAATGTTTGTATTTGTATTTTGTATTTAAGACTTTCAAAAACAAAATATCATGAGAAATGTTTACTGGAGAAAAAGTGTGAAAACTAGCCCTAATTTTTCTGTATAAACGCTGCATTCAACAAACAGCAAAAAAGTACTCAGCAGGCCAGCTTTGCGCTTTTCAACAAATCAAATATATTTGAATATGTTAAAAATGGTCCCTAACAGGAACCTCTAATAGATCAGTGTCCTTAAGACAAAATATATATATAAGACAAATTATTCACGAAAGCTGGGGGGATATTCAGACAGACAGAAACGGGGTCGAGGGAGACTCAAGTTCTCTAAGCCCAGTCTACTGCTGGGTATTAACCAATCAAAGATAGGTTTTTCTCTTCCTCTTCTGTCTCTCCCTACCATTTTTGGCCCGAAAAGGCTGCAGGCTTGAAAATAATCGTAATGAACAATTCAAAAAGAACAATAATGAGCCTTTTATATTCTCTGGCTAAAAAGATTGTAATAATCAGGATAATTATGTTATATTTCTCCAGGTCATCCCTCATTAAGATCAGAGGCGCGAGCTGTGAAACAGCTCAGTGTTAATTTGGTGTCCTCTTTGTAAGAACAAAGTCGTCCTGCGGTCAGGTTAGTCAGAGGACAATCAAACCCAGGCGATGATGATGATGTGGTGAAACCATCCCTGTAGGCGGGCACCATCAGGAGCCAGAGAGACAGAGAGACAGAAAAAAGACACGCTGAATGAGAAGCGGCCGTGAAAATGGAGTGAAGAGCCCAGTGATCCGTCAGAGTGGCAGTGCTAGAGACAACACAACATAATCAGTCATGTCTTTACAAGCAACAAAGTCACGGCAGACGCTACGACAAAATTAGCCGTGATGGCAGAGGTTATGCAATGCTTTTTATGTAAGATTACGTGCTGATGGATGAACTGATCTAATTCTACTCAGTGAAACTAATTGCTGTGAAATTTTAAAGCTTCTGATGATAATGGACTGATTTTTTTGCATTTAAAAAACATTTCTGGCTATTATTATTATTATTTTAAATGATTAATTAGTCGTTTTGGTAACACTTTATTTTGATGATCCCCAACAGATATTGTACTGACTATAAGTAACTTTGCAAGTACATGTCAACTTATTCTACCAACCCAATACCCCTAAAAGTCTACTAATACTCAACTAATACTCTAATGAGATGTAGCTGCAATGTTATGTATATTCAACAGAGGGGACCATCAAAATAAAGTGTAATCATTTTTTTTTTTTTTTGCAAAGACAAGCATTACACTTACATTAAACTGGATGGGTTAAATGCAGAGGACAAATTCCAAGAATGGGTTACTATACTTGGCCTTCACATGTCACTTTCACTTCACTTTAAAGGAGGAGCCCAAACCAAGATGACACCAGTATAGACCTTTTTTTTTTAACTTGGGCCAGTAAGCAACTACCAAGTAAAGCCCTAGCAACCACACATAATACGCTAGCAACAGCATAAATAAACGCTAAAAAGCACTCAGAATACGTAATCTGCATAGCAACTCTTTGGTAATCTCCCACGTCATTCTAGCTGTCATGGTGGCAAGTTTTACATGTTTTTTTGTTATATATTTGTGCTATACAAACATATAAATTAATAAAAACTTTGAAAGGTGCTCAAGAGGCCTACTGTTTTTATTTGTAACCTCATCAATCAAATGTGATTCTGCTAGCTTCTATTTGAAAATAAACACACTGACTAACTTAATGTTTAACTTACCTTTCATGCTTAAAGAAACATTTGAAAGCCGTCAAAATGTTTGTCCAAAAGTATTTACTCACCCTCTTTTAAGTAGAATTTAAGTAGAATCCTTAAAGGGATAGTTCACCCAAAAATGAAAATTTGATGTTTATCTGCTTACCCCCAGGGCATCCAAGATGTAGGTGACTTTGTTTCTTCAGTAGAACACAAATGATGATTTTTAACTCCAACCGTTGCGGTCTGTCAGTCAAATAATGCTTGTCAATGGTAACTCCATCTATAAGAGTCAAAAAAACATGCACAGACAAATCCAAAATTAAACCCTGCGGCTCGTGACAACACATTGATGTCCTAAGACATGAAACGATCGGTTTGTGCGAGAAACCGAACAGTATTTATATCATTTTTCACCTCTACAACACCACTATGTCCAACTGCCTTGTGCATCCGGTTGGTGAGGTCTGAACGCACTCTGACAATGGAAGTGATGTCTCGCACTCATTGAAGTATAAGGGCGAGACATCACTTCTGTCATCAGAACGTGTTTTTAGACCTCACCAACCAGATGCATAAGGCAGTTGGACATAGTGGTGTTTTAGAGGTGAAAAATGATATAAATACTGTTCGGTTTCTCGCACAAACCGTTCGTTTCGTGTCTTAGGACATCAATGTGTCATCACGAGCCGCAGGGTTTAATTTGGATTTGTCTGTGCGTGGTTTTTTTTACTCTTAAAGATGGTGTTCCCATTGACAAGCATTATATGACTGACAGACTGCAACGGTTGGAGTTAAAAATCATCATTTGTGTTCTACTGAAGAAACAAAGTCATCTACATCTTGGATGCCCTGGGGGTAAGCAGATAAACATCAAATTTTCATTTTTGGGTGAACTATCCCTTTAACTCTTTCCCCACCACTGACGGAATTTTCCATCATTTATGAGACAACGCTTTCCGCCATTGGCTTTTTTCCGTGTTTTCACTGTTATACGGTAGGGGGTGCTATTACGCAACTTTTGTAAACAAAACACAGGCAAAAAAGAGAAAACAAGAGCAGAAACAAGCGATAAAAGCACTGCTTATGCACATTGTAGTCTTTGAAAAAAAAAAAAGAAAACATGATTTTCTCAGCTTTTTGTTCAAAATGTTTGTTGTTGTTGTTGTTTAAAAGCGATCCTCTGTTCTTTCTTTTGATATATTGCATGTTCTGATATTCATACAACAAAATATTCTGGGGGCCATGAAAGTTTTGTGAAAATTATCAAAAATGTTGGTGGTGTCTGGCACAAAAAAAAAAAAAGATGGAGGGAAAAGAGTTAAGCAGCTCTTGCCATACAATGGCAATTCGTAGTAACCAGGGTTCGTCAAGCTACTTCACACCCTGGTCAAGAGAATGGATGGGAATCTTGTGAAAACATTGCAATTGGAAAGGCGTGATGAAATTCATTGCTGAAGGCAGGGGCGAATGAGAGAGCGAGAACCGACCAAAACTGACCTCTGTCAGGGCCTGGCAAGACTTCAGCCTCTACCCGGCAGGGCTTCAGATACGGCTGACCCCTGAATTAATCTCTGTTCTGCCTCCATCACACGCACAGCACAACATCCTACTGATGCAATGAAAGCACTTTCTAATAATAAACTGCCTGCAAAAAGAAAAACACATCATAGGGTCATGAGCCCAGGCCTCCGATACCAAACCTTTTGACCAGCAAAATACAAAACCATCTGGAAAACACAACAAAGCCACAAGACAGTAGATGAGTGGTGAGATACGCAGGGAAATGATTTGTTGCTATGTTTGCTCTCCAGATTGAGGATAATATTTCATTTTGCATTTTGGGAATTCAGTAAGTTAATTCAAAGTCATTTTCATATAATTGTTATTTTTAGTGTTATACTATTTACTATTACTATTATTTTCAGTTTATACTATTAAAGTATTCATTAATATTCTTATATTCATTAATTATCTTATTTATTTTTATATTTCCAGTTTTCTTTTTTAATTTTAGTTTAAGTTTTAATAATTTTATTATGTTTTTGTATTTTTTATTAGTTAATATAAATAATGTTTTATTTTATTTATTATATTTTTATTTTTAACTGATATTTTTATTTTATTTCAGGTTAATTTCAATCGAAAACATTTTTAATACTTTTGGTTAACAATACAACACTGTTTCATACATTGTATGCAAATTGAAACAAATTTAAAAGCAAACATTAACTAGAATTACATTTGCTGTAGATAATGTGTAGGGTCAGCATGCAAAGCTTGCCGCCAAAACACAATGGTGTTGTGAGTGGTTGCCAGGGCATTGCTATGCAGTTGCTAAGGTGTTCTGAATGATTTTTAGTATGTTGCTAGGTTTCTTACTCAAACGAGTCCATTCCCAAGTCTCAGTGATTTTCTGGTTGCTAGACATGGCTTGGATCACTCCAATTTTTGGCACGTTTTATTGTTTTACAAGTGAAAATAACAATTATAAACACATAGAAAAGTAATGGCACACCTCTCTTAATAAACCAAACAATTTTGGGTATTATTTATATCCATAGGACCCAGTGCACTTAAAAGTTTGATACATACTTATTGTTCAAATCCCTAAACCCAAGTATGAACATTAGTAATTAGCTTCTACTTCGTAATTGTGATTTCTAGAGGATTGTTGGGTAGTGTATAACTTTGTCCCAAAAATCTGTTCATAGATGTACTTGAGGGAGAAAAAAATGGGGGAGAAGATTGTACATTCTGTCCAAATCCATACAACCCCTGCAGGTCTAAGAGTCATTTGTTACGGCGCTTCCTCTTGGAAGACAAAGAGAATTCAAGCGCTCAGGAACTCAACATAGCCAACGCTTCAGAGCAGTCCAGAGGGACTGAAAGGGAGGTGAGGAGGACGAGAGTTAGCCACGGGCCTGTCCAAATCCCCCCCTCCACTCTATACCCACCCCCCCACACATATGTCCCTTTCTGCCCCCCACCACAGGCTTCATCATGGAACTGAGCGAAGTACCCGCTTGCCAAAATGGGAAGCTGATCAGGAGGTATGCCAGATCCTCTGCCACCTCGCCTCCACTGCTCCAAGACTCCGACTTGCTTAATTATGATTAATTGCTGCCTGGATAATCAGATACAGACTCAAAAGGTTGGAGATGACAGTCCAAGGACACTCTGAGAAAGGCAAGGTATGTGTTCATTAGGAAAGAAGCGGGTACCTCCGGCACACACCCTCACCTTACTTATTTTAAGTATTTCAAATAGAATTAATTCTAAGATTATATGAGAAGACTCCCCAGGGAGGACAGAGGCTCCAGTGTGTGTATTTCCAGCCCAAACACACTTCTTCTCTCTATTTAGCTCTTTCTTGGGCTCACACCTCTTGCAGTGCTGTCAGTTTGATGATTGGGGCCGCCTTCGGAATGACTGACGGCGATGGCAAGTCTTCATTGTCTGCTGTTACTCTTTGGGTGGAAGTGGCACAAAGAAAGAGCAGGAGAATGGAGACTTTAACTCTCAACTTTTGCATCTCAATTAATAGACATACCTGTACTGTTTCAAAACCATATACTAATTTTGAAGAATCTTTTTGCAGCTCTTTGCAATATAAGGAGGTATCATAATCTGTCAAAAATAAGCCCCACCGGTAGTCTACACAACCCGATCTCATGGAAAAACATAACTATTTTACAAAGTGGCGATTTCGTATGAATTTATTGTACGAAAACGTGAAGTCCACAGCTAAACATAGTCTACCGTCACTGGGGCGTAAATAGATCATACAAAAACGTATGAATGAGATTGTACGAATTAGCCACCATTGGCGAAAACGTAAAAAAGTTATGCATTGCCATGAGATTATATTGATTTAGAAACTTCTAAAACCATATAGCTTTGTATGAAACAGACCTAAAATTAGCTTATAATCTTACTTTGGTGCATTGATGCATTGCTCCAAAAATCATTCATTTTGTGTGTGTGTATACAGTACATTGTAACTGTGATGCACCAGTTCAAATGTGTAGAAGGGAGGATGAGATTGAATGAAGATTTTCAGTGAAAAATTACTTTAAGCCTGTTCCTCACACAAAGCTATGATGTTAAAAGTCATATGGACTACTTTTGTAGTGCCTTTATGGCCCTTTTTGGAGCTTGACAGCAGTCGTCACCATGTATTGATGTTGTAGAGAAAAAGATGTCTGAACATTCTTCAAAAATTGTCTTTCTGTCTTCCTCTGGAAAACAAAAAACATAGTAGCATAAGAGTTTGGAACAACTTTCAGTTTTGGTTGAACGATTCCTTTAGATCCTAACTCCTTCACTTTCTTCGGTCTAGTATTACACACCAGTCCACCATTTAACATCTGAGTTGATTCATGATGGTTCATTTGGCTCTGATCTGAGAGTCGTATGACAATTCATTTTTAGATATGAGAACAAGTCTGAAATCACAGCAGCCCACGAATCCTAATGTATGAAAAGCAGGTAAAAAAGGAGGGCTCAAGTTCATATATCCCTTACAAAAACATTACAGAGGAAATGATTACTTTGGGATTCTTGAGATTTGTGTGCGCAGGCCTGGAAGTAATTGTGTTTGTTTTATAAGGCATCGGGCTATTTTACAAGCAATATCGTTCTCCCTCCGAGCCATTTAATGTGCAATTGCATTGAAACATCTGCATATCAAATTTAAACCATTACAAAATTGACTATTCAGTTGGATTCGGTTTGTGTTATTTGTCATTTCTTGTCAACGTTTTGCTGTTCTACTGAAAAGTGCACAGTAATAATTTATAATTCTGTAATGAACGCCACAAACAAGGTCCTGTCTGCTGAACCGTTTAAGGTGCTCACTGAAAATCTGATGAGTCAAGATTTGGAAGTTATTTGAACACCGCCACAAGAGACTGACTAAAAGCAAAGCCTAAATCTTTTCCATGTGCAAAATTTAAGTGTCGTGAGATCAAGATTGAATTAATAAGAGTGCAATCCTGTCCGGAACACCAGCCTAAATCTTAGCCCATTGGACTTCCATTTAAGCAGAAATAATACTGGCATTCTGAAACTCAGAGGGGTTAATAATCCAGTCCCCACACAACAGGGTTGGCCTACATAGTTTGGATGAACTGCTTAAGCTTTCCTTAAAGGAACAGTTCAGCCCAAAAAAGGAAATTTTGGCATTATTTACATTTACATGTCGTTCAAACTTTATATTAGGTGTCTTTAACTAACATTTAAATTAATCATTTGATACAGTGCACTTATTGTGTACATACCTGTTTTTACATTGTACTTGTATATTTTGTGTAATTACACTGTTGAGCCTTTCCTTACAACTTAAAGGTGCAGTATGTAAGAATTCTGTCCGCTAGAGGTCGCTAGAGGCCTATTCAAAACAAAAAGCGCGGAATCTTGGGACATGTGGTCTTCAACTCACAAGCCGGTGGAAAATAATCGGGACAGGACTAGGGAAGAAATCATGTTCATAGAGGCGATTATTAACGTTATTGTAGTATGAAGCAGAGCAGGACCGAGTGTCGTGGGAGCTGAACGAGGCCGCTGGAGCGATTGCGCAACACACGCCTCACGAGCAGCGAAACTTTTACTATGCCACAGTCGCCGGTGCCGCTTTCGCTTTTCCGGTCATGAGTATGAGGCAACGCAGCTCTGTTTATCATATTAGATGCATTTGAGTGTGTTGAAAATGATGTTATAACGTTACTCTGTGCGTTCGCTCGGTGGCTGCTGCGAGACACTTGTTTGAGACACACTGCAGTAAGCTAGATCGATTTTAGAATATCATATTAAATGCTGGATGGCTTGTGTTGATAAATGGCATGCAATTACTTTTAAAACGTATTGTATGATGGAGAAAATTCTGTATTACTGTTACTAAAAATAAAGCTGCATCTGATTATGCTATGTTAGCTACTTGACAAAATAGTGTTTTTCTCTGAGGCATGGTAAATCATCGCAAAAAATCAAGAAAATTGGATTTAAACAATAAGACTAAACGTGTTGAGCTATATAACAACAATTAGTTTTCTGTCTATAAATATATCAAAACAGTTGTTTCCTTGTCTATTAAAACGTGTAATATATTAAAGCGTCTTTGGTGTTTCTATGGTTTCTACAAAATAAAACCGGAAACCTGAGGGTAACGCAGATATGACGCAATTGACAGGCGACTCCTCACATGTCCCGGAGCCTTGGTTAAAATTGCAATTTTCTCATGATTTACAAATAGTTGGAAACATTTGGGATATTTTAAGTAAAGTGAACAAAATATATAACACTGGCCTAGTGGTTTTTG
The DNA here is from genome assembly GCF_019924925.1 of Ctenopharyngodon idella. Classification (NCBI taxonomy): domain Eukaryota; kingdom Metazoa; phylum Chordata; class Actinopteri; order Cypriniformes; family Xenocyprididae; genus Ctenopharyngodon; species Ctenopharyngodon idella. The sequence goes on from NC_067231.1 coordinate 26,671,919, forward strand.
GATATTTTAATGCAAAATTCTTACATATTGAACCTTTAACCCACCCTTAAACCGAACAGTATGACCAAACCTGTCCCTAACCTTACCTGTATCCCACCTCAATAGCAGCAAAAGTGTTTTGCAATACAATGCGAATACAATGAGTACACTGTACTTATTTATTTATTTTATGCAAGTACATAGTAGTTAAGGACACCTAATATAAAGTGTGACCCTCAATTTTTGTGTGAGTAAATAATGACAGAATTTTAATTTCTTGGATGAACTACTCCTTTAAATTCTAACCCAAGTTAAAAGAAATCTTCAAGATGCTCAGGATCCCTGGGGAAAGCCTTGGCCGTCTCATTCCCCTAGTGTTAGTGGGACATACATCCATTCATTCTCTCTGTGTACCCCTGTATAATATATGTAATATCATTTCTACTTGGTTACACTCATATCCCGATGTTCAGAATCCAGGAAAAAAAATCCATAATTCACTTGCGTTAATGGGCTATGTGGAGTAAAAGCGTTTCTACTCATAAGTGCAAGGAGATTACTTTTAAAATGACTATTGAACATTTTCTCCAACCATATCTGATGAAATATTCAAGCCCTTGACCGCATGTTATTCTATGTCATATTACCAGTAATATTGATCAGTGAAATTATTTAGTGCTCAAACAGTGATCCAGACTATATTTTTCAGGTACATTAAGCATTTGAAAACTTCGAATAAATAATGAATCTCTTGATGGACTGTAGTGTATCTTGCAATGGATTAAACACAGTAACAATTTACTCTGCAGAATTCAGGTAAATCAGTTGACAACTTGGTGTAAATAAAAGAAAAGAAACCTGACAAAACTTGACATTAATTCACCTAATAAAAACACTTTAATCAAACAGAAAAGAGAGTCTGCATCTTACGGTGATTTTACCAAGGGGAAAGGGTGCTCAAATACTTCTAACTTCCTTAACTGTGGTAAAATCATTGCAAGATACAGCATATCATGGATCATTGCTCTTATAAAAGTAATCCTCCAAGTAATAACCATCAACCAAGTAATCCTCCACCATGTAATAGAGTTCATTGGAACCGTAGACTGTTTACAGTTGCAATGAAATGTAAGAAAACGTGCAATATATTTATGTATTAATCATTTATTGTAAAATAATATAAGCACTTTAATATTTCATATTGTATATGTCCTCTACATTGCTGGACCTCAATTTGTACCATTACATCCTAGTGTTTTTTCACCTGGAAACACTTTTAACTGTTACCCAAGACCCAAATGTATTTTGCAGGCCTCTACTGTCTTACATATTACATAGGAATATAAATACTAAGTGAATTAAATCAAACAATTCAGACAAAGATGATGAACAAGGCTATTCATTGGACACCCTGCCAGAGCTTCATGGAATAATCGCAGCAATTTTCCCAGCGGTTTTAAGCTAAAGCCTCCGCCGGTTTATATAAGCTAAAGGGAAACCGCAATAAATACCTTGAAACATTGACGGATGGGCTTATTCATTATTTAGCATGTAGAAGAATGGGGACAGTCAGGCCTGATAAAATGAACTATTTGTTCAATCCACAATCAATATGTGGCTCTTCTCCCACAGTGCAATGCCACAACAATTACTCTGAAACAGCCACACACATACATACATACACATTCAAGTACTCTGTTACTCAAAAAAATGAATTCTCTTCTTTATGTGAGGTCATTTCATACAGTAAGAGAAATTGAAAGCATTTCATTAGTGTAAAAGGAATTCCAAATGTGTCAATTGGATCCAAATGAGAAAAGCAGAGAAATTGTGTTAGATGCTCAAGCACAGTAAATCTTTTACATTTGTCTGTGGAGTATTAGCACTCTCCTGGGGAAAGCGTCTCTTCTAAAGTCTCCTTCACCCAGACGGGCTTTCAATCTGTAATCCTTTGTTGACATTTATCATACAGAACCAGAGAGACGGATTTAAAGATCAGAATTATGCACTTGGGCTATCAATTCAGTTAGAAATGCTACAAAACAGTTGCTAACTTCTGGTTATCCATAGTTGCCAAATCTGGAAATCAGGGTCCTTCAAAGTTTGTTTAATATATGCTGAACCTATTTTATTTTGCTGTTTTTTAAATGATTATTATTCTTAATATTGTTAATTAGCTGAATTGCAAATAAAAAATAAAATCTGTTTTCTTAAACACTCCCCTGTCTGCAATTGGTCAAACAGATATTACCGCCTCAAATTCATTGGCAATTGGTTGAGTCATTAGGTGTGTTTGACTTGAAGTGGCGCTGTGCAGACCGATCGGTGTATCAAAGTACCGCGAGATGGCTCCATATGCTTTCAAATCGCTCTTGCGGTACTTTGATGTCATTCGCCAATGGGTCTGCGAAGCACCACTTCAAGTCCAACACACCTACTATATCACTCTAAAAAATAACTGTAAATAAATGATGCAAATTTACACAGTAAAATACCATTTTCCATTGAAACAGTAATATATCATAAAAACAATGCATTCTGGGTAATATTATTAGTCGTTTTGACAAATATTACCCAGAATGCATTGTTTTTACAGTATATTACTTCTGTATATTACAATGCATTCTGGGTAGTGATTTTCGAGGAAGTAGCCTATAGGCCTCTTTTCTTAAAGCGACAAACATTACCCAGAATGCATTGTTTGCCATCTCTGTTTTAATGGAAAACGATATTTTACTGTTTAAATTGTTTGTTTATGTTTTAGAGTGGCACGCTCTCATTTTCATCAATCGGAATGAATCTAATCTGATTTTAGATTCTGAAAGTTCTGTTTAAATGAACCCTAAATGAAAAGCAAATATTTAGTAAATGTTCAGTCTCCTCCACCGACCAGTTTGTGAGATGTAAATAAAAATATGCACGCATGTAAGGCGTAAAATGTATGTAAACATACGCATCATGCCAAACAATGCATGAAACAATGATCATTTTATACACTTTTTGGGGAAAATCAAGCTTCAACTTGATTATTTTTTGTCTCTTTAAATTATAAGTTAATGTATTTTAACACTGAAAATATTACACATCACATTTAAAGTTTAATAGCTGACTAATATTTCCTGTGTGATTGCAGTATAATTTTTCCAGACGTCTTTAAGTTGACGTAACATGGTGGTGTATTACTGAAAAGTGCTTTATAAGAAAATCTAACAATCAGACAATTCATTCTCTCTGCATCAATTTAATAATCCAGCTACCACAATGTACACTTTTATGTGACCCATTTTAAAGAGACAAATTAGTCTCGTAGGAAATGACAGAGTGAGTGTTGAGAATGTCTTGATAATGGTCTAGTAATACTCTAGTACTCTGACTTCATATTAAACCCTGGAGCTAATTTCCCCACAGAATGCACAAGAGGGCACTCACATTACTTTTTAATGCATATTCACTGGACTCTTTTGGGTTTCCGCTTATTTATTTCTCAAGTGCTGCCAATGAAAACCATGTTTCCCAGAGCAAACCTGTATATTCGCTCAAGCCCCCAAACACGCCGCGTAGCTCTCCGCTCCTGAGAAACATCAAGCCTACATCAGTGTGTGTTTAAGGGAGTGAATACTGTGGTTTTTAAACTCGCTGTATGTGTGTGTAGAGGTTAAATGAACTTTAATGGAAATAGGAAGAGTGTTCCTGCACGTCGGTTCGGCGTGGGCGTTCAGGAGGGAGCGGAGATCCAGCCAGATGCCATTCCCATTAAAGCCATGACTCAAAAGTTGGAAGCCACCTACAGCGCAGCAGTGAAATGAAGGGAAAATGGGCTTCTGTCATGCTGGGAGGATTAGGCCACTCTACTGTAGAGATGACTTTCACAGAATGGAAAAGGAACTTCATCCAGGTGTAGTTCTGTTTCAATCAAAAGAGTCACATTTTCTGAGCTATAATGCAAGATTTGGGCTTATGTACATTCAACTTGGAAAGGTGGCATTTCCAATTTCCTACGTGGAAGTGCAATAAAACGCCAGTGAGACTTCCAATTGGAAACTAGGAACTCTGATTTCACCAAGATGCGGGAGCATGACATCAAAGGAACATGGTGGCACCCATGTACGCAGTTAATGAATGACAAACATTCACTTTTAAGCATATAAACTGACTCAAAGTTCCTACATAACATGGAAAAAAAAAAAAAAAAAAAACCTGTTCAGCAAATATCTGCAGAGACAGGTGTGAAAACACGGTAAATGAAACATCTCGGTACACCTGTGCTAGTTTCTTTGTTAACAATCAAACACCTGCAAAACTAGAAGTAGCATTGCCATTTTGTTTCCTTGTACGTTATCCAACAAAAACTGAAGGATAAATTAAGTAGGGACATCCCACATCCGACTTAGAATGCACCATTACTGTTAATGAGGCTCAGTTACCACTGTATAAATGTCAGGTAACCTAAAAATGTACTTCATATGATAAAATCTGAATATTAAGTCATATTAAGTGAATATTAAGATTTTTACCTGGCTAAGTCAAATGCCCACCCCTAATACCAAATAAAGGGCTATACAAATAAGTCTAGAAATAAAAGACATGAAAAAGAGGTCACTCTAACCCTTGGAAGGCAAGACACCTGAGCGCATGAAGTTATGACAACGACAGTTAAATATCAGATAGAAACAACCCCCAGCGTACAGTAAAAAGAATAGAGTTTTATATTCTGTATACAGTGTTAACTGTGTACAGGTTGACTGGTTTCATAATTCAGTCACTAATTGCATTATCTTTTCTCTTGGTTTGCTTTGAAGTACTTGGAATGAGCTGAAAGCATTAAAATCAATTCATTGCAGCCTGTATCAACATGCATGAAGGCAAATTGAACTTGTGCTTGATGTCAAAGTTTGTACGGAGGTCTGAAGTCCATTGTCAGTTCATGTGCATTCATGAGTACAGTAGATGAAAGACTCAAAGTCAGTTACGCTGAAGGTTTATATATGCAAAGACTTTTTAAAGTATCTGTACAAATTAATTAGCATCAAACAAAGAAGGTTGAAAGGTAAAATATGGTCACTTTTACTGGATAATAAAGCAATATCTCAAAAGCAAGAGTGCTGTTGTTCCGAATATATTATATTCAAAACAACAGCACAATTGTGCGGGCGTGATATTGTTTTTATACAACACTTCAATAAACAAAGAAGTTAATGTTAAGTAACTTACATCATTGATGCAAAATTGAGAGTTATTATCTGTTTTTGCTCCAACAACAACAACCAAACAACACACACTGTGGTTTTAGGTGTATGAATCAGTGTTTGAACAAATTAATCGGTTGAGTGAATAATTCAATGACCAACTCAATTTTTTAAATTCCTGGATAAATCAGTGAATTGGTTGAATGAATGGTTCATTGACTCACTCATGAACACAGTTGCCACCTACTGGTGTATCTGTGAAACATGCAGAAACAGTCATAAAAAAATCGAGTCAGCCCTCACTACAGTTCCTAGTGCGATGACGTATTGTATAGATTGGATTCCACTACGTGCTGGATGTTTTTAACACGCATGCGCAGTACAAAATTTTTACTACGCAGAAAAACAGTAATTATTTTTAATAGATTTTACACACTAAAGTAAGGCCGTGTGTCCACCAAAGCATGTTTAGCTAGCTGAAAATGCTAGGGACTCTGCTGAAAATGCCTAGCTGTGGGCACTTGAGAGCATTTTGGCAGCACAGCGTTTTTTTTTTTGTTTTTTTTTTCAGTTGAGACGCTTTGCTTGCTATGATACAGAATATCCGCAGAAGTGCTAGTATCTCATTTCACAGATAGTTTGTTTCTGTATTGTTTCTATATAAAAATGTCAATACAATGTAAAGTATTTGCCCTGGCTCTTGTTTTAAATGATTTTGTTCCGTTATTATGCTTGTTGTTGTCATCTGTTGACGTTGTGCAAGCAGTATGAGGCGGTTGGATGGTGTATTTGTCGCGCCCCTTCTCCACAGTGATTGGACAGCTGGGTAAAAAGTGACAGTGATGAGCACTGTTTTACCAAATGTTGAACATTCTTCAACTCTCGGCGACCAGTAAAAAATGCTGAGCGTTCAGCACTTCAGCGTGAAATAGACGCTCAGTGCCTCGTTACGCTCCTGGCGTTTTAAAAACGCCGCGGTCCCATTGAAAACAATTGGAAAAATACGCTAGCGACGGGAAGAAAAATGCTTCGGTGGACACATGGCATAAATTCGGTAGTGTGCCATGCACCTTTCTTATTTAGGCTAACCATTAAAATTTTTTGAATGTAAATTGTATGTAAAAAATAAAACATTGTTCATAAACACAGATAAATGACTTTATTTTATTTATTTTTTCCTCCCATGTGAGCATAATAAAATAACAGTTGTATTTTAAAATTATGTTGCATGCATATATCTTGGATACTGAGGGAAAAAATGGCAACATTTCTTGGCCTGTTATGAATCATATAAACCACTGAAGCATGTTAAAAATGAGATGTAAAAACATTTACACAAATGAAATCTTTTAATCGCTGTATTAAGTACACAAACCACAAAATACATGAAGCTTGTATCATGTGATAAGGAACTTAATTTGACTGAAGTTTGCTCTGAAACTTCATTATGGTTAAAATGGGCTGCACTGTGTAATAATGGCTCTCACAGCATGGTGCAAACTGCATTTTTCCCCCCCCTCTTTTCACTCTTTCTGGGCTTAAAGATTCATTATTCCTGCTCCAAGATGAAGAGAGCCAAGGCCTTGAAGAGCTGCTCAGCCCTTTATAAATAACACAGTACTCAGCCTCAGTGTCACTGCATTTTGTAAAACAACACTTAAACACACATTAACGTCACACGCAAACCCAGATCTATACACACGTCAGACATATGTTCCATGTGCAGGGTTGTTGTAAACAAAGAAACAAACACGCTTCAAATGTTGCATTCGGAAAGAGGCTTAGGAGGAAGCTTTCAGCAGCACCTCATTGTCTGCAAGAGATGAGAAAAAAGCTGCCCTCCATTCGAAGTGTTTTCAGTGTAAAGCATTAACATAATTTTTCCGACTGCGGTTCTCCCAGGACCCGCTGATGAAGGCTCTACCCATAATTCTAATTGCATGGACTGCATTCTTAATTAAAAGCGGTACAAATGGATTTTATGCCATGCCAAATTAAATCTAAATTCATTAGATATAAACCCCTTTTAAAAATTGATGCAAATATTTGAATTTTTCAAAAGTTTGAGCTCACGCTCTCCATTTTAGATGAGTGCGCCATTATACAGGAGGAAAATGAATGTCTTTTTGTAAATGAATTATCTAGTTATTATGAAATATTTAACAAACCTTGGACGTTGTGTCCTTTATTTGGCCTGTCTTTCATATCCTTTGCCTTCAATATATTACTGTCTACACTGCCAGATAAAAGAGAATGCCAGAAAAAGTCATTTGATGCTCTAGAAACAATTAAGAGCTTTATATCAATGCAAACATGGATTTCAGCCTGATGTCTTCAACCAACTTACAACATCATCAAATTGCAGAGAGACAGAGCATCCATAAAAATGCATTATTTATTCTATTAAACTATGGAGATATAACCCAAGAGACTGTTTGAAGATATAGACATGATCAAATAAAAGAAATTACCCACATAAGATACCATTTCACCTGCACTGAACCTCTACACACCTGTCCGTAACAACACTAAATCAAAATTGGCACTGTTTACTTTTTTAATACTCTTGTCTGGTCATATTTTACTTGATTCATAAGTACAGGTTAAAGAGTAATTGAATACTTGGAACGGCGTAATGGAATCATGATACAAACAAATGGAAAATGTACTCCATGGTTATATATCAGTAAGATTTTGTAATGTTGTTGAAAGAAGTCTCTTATTCTCATCAAGCCAGTTAAAAAATACAGTAAAAACAGAAATATTATGAAATATTATTACAATTTAAAATAACTGTTCTGTTTAAATATATTTTAAAATGTAGTTTAAACTCCAGTCTTCAATGTCAAATGTCTTTACTGTCACTTCGTAAACAATCACTATCGTTTATGTCGCTAGAAATCACCAACTGTTGAAAATCAATGACTTTTGGTTGTTTTGCTACTGCAAATCTCTGTATGTGTGAATGGCCCTTTAGAGTCAAGTATGGAGGGATGTGGGATGAAGGCAAAGTGTTAGCAAGAGAACGAGGGAGGAGGAGGAGTGTGTGGAAAATATGTTTCCACCAGAGGCCAAAGATTTATGGATGCTTCTCTGTGTCTTCTGTACTCTGCAGGGCTGCAGTCTCACAGTAATGGATAAAACAGATGTTTGACACACCAGCACCTCTTCATGGGTCTGCTGCTCTCAGAAAGGCCTTTTTTAACAGCGGCTACAGCTTGGCGCAGAGCTGAGCGGGGCAGCGAGGGGCAGAACGGAAGTGGAGGTCATTGTGAAACATGAGGCCCGGGATAAGAATCTCTTCAGTCATGTGTGCCACAGCTGGGCCCAAATTCCCACACATACACACACCCCTCATGGAAAAGTCATATTTTATGTCTTTCAATGCTTTTCTTACTCTGACTAGTTAGCACTTTCTCTCCCTCTCTCTGTTTCTCCATCCCACTCGCTTTTCACCATGCCCTTTCACTACTGTTCCCTTTGGGATAAATATTTTAATCATTTATTATTCAAGAAAAGTGTGTCTGACAAATACAATAGTTAACAAGTTGCTGTTTAAATGTAATTTCCACTATATTGAAATCTCTCATTGTATTATTTTGCACACTTTTTCACTTTATCCAAACTTTTTCAATACTTTAAGCCTATCTATCTATCTATCTATCTATCTATCTATCTATCTATCTATCTATCTATCTATCTATCTATCTATCTATCTAGCCATCCATCCATCCATCCATCCATCCATCCATCCATATGCCTAGTTCTGTCACGAAACTCTAGATGGCACAGGCTGATGGGTCCTTACGCAAACTGATGATTATATATATATATATATATATATATATATATATATATCATCAGTTTGCGTAAGGACCCATAGCATATATATATATATATATATATGCTATTTGTGCAGAAGCATTAAAGGATTAGTTCACTTCTGAATTAAAATTTCATGATAATTTACTCAACCCCTATGTCATCCAAGATGTTCATGTCTTTCTTCAGTCAAAAAGAAATTAAGGTTTTTGAGGAAAACATTCCACTTAGTTTTTCTCTGTATAGTGGACTTCAGTGGGGTTCACTGGGTTGAAGGTCTAAATTGCAGTTTCTGTGCACCTTCAAAGCACTATACACGATCCCAGATGAGGAATAAGGATCTTATCTAGCGAAACGATAGGTCATTTTCTAAAAAAAATAAATAAATGAATTATATACGTTTTAGCCACAAATGATTGACTTGCACTAGTTCGCTTCCTCCTCTTCTTCTTGTAGAATTCCAGCAGTGTAGATGCTGCTAAGTGTATTACTGCCCTCCGCAGGTCAAAGTTTGAACTAAATTGTCATATACAATATGCTAGTGCAAGTATATAAGAATTAGTTCAAACTTTGACCTGTGGAGGGCAGTAATACACTTAGCAGCATCTACACTGCTGGAATTATACAAGAAGAAGAGGAAGAAGAGAGCTAGTGCAAGACGAGCGTTTGTGTTTTTTTTTGTTTTTTTTTAAGAAAATGACCGATCGTTGCGCTAGATAAGACCCTTATTCCTCGTCTGTGATCGCGAAGAGCCCTTTGAAGCTGCACTGAAACTGCAATTTAGACCTTCAACCTGTTGGTAACTGCTGAAGTCCACTATATGGAGAAAAACCCTGGAATGTTTTCCTCAAAAACCTTAATTTCTTTTTAACTGAAGAAAGAAAGACATGAACATCTTGAATGACATGGGGGTGAGTAAATTATCAGGAAATTTGAATTCAGAAGTGAACTAATCAATTTCATTTTAAGAAAATTAACCTGACTTTTTTTAAACCAAAAACTTTAACACCATTATTTGTTTCAGGAAATTCACAACAATTTTTTAATTCATTCATAAGAACACAATGCAATTAATGCCAAGATCATAGGTTCAATGCAAAGAATCCTAAAACTTTACCTTGAATACAGTCACTTTGAATAAAAGTTTGTAAATGTAAATGCATCAATCACATTTGAAGAACATCTGATAAATGTTAAACTGAGGTTTTCCAAAACCTGAACTGACAGAGCAAGGATGTGGTCAACCACACATCTCTATCCTGCCCTTACTCCTAATCCATCTTTTTCTCAATCGTTCGGGAGTTGAGGATGTGTGGGCGTGTCTGTTTTCCTGTCCTCACCTCAGCTCTTCCTGTTTCATTCATTTATAGAGGGGTGAGACAGTACTAGGGGGAGGGAGACAGATTTGGGTCTGCGCTCAGCACCTGAGGCGCCCCGGTGTCATGAGAACTCAACACAGCCCTGTTCATTTGTGGAACATCTGTAGCACACAGACAAAATTATTAATAACTCTGCATTCTCATCTGCCAAAAAGGGTGATGAAGTGGCGATATAGTCCAGCAGCTAAACCCGAGAAAGGAGAGAAAGGGAAGGAAGAGAGATATTTAGTGCTATAGCTGAGAGAAGACAGAAACATTGCAAAGCTCTTTGGCATTGTGTCAACATCGAGGGAGGTTTATGTTCACACTGTCCGTTACAGTACAATACATATAACAGTGCAAAGTACTGAATGTACTGCCAATAACAGACACTGTAAAGAATAACAAAGTTTTCCCATAGGAGATAAAAATCGCAAAGGCTATATCTTTAATATCGCAATTGTTTCTTCTAGACAGCAATGATAATTGCTAATCACCTTTGTCTCCATAGTTTCAGAAAATATCTCAACAATGTGTCAAACTGTGCTCAGATCTGACAAAATACCAAAATGTAGCTCAATCTTAACTCAAATATTTATCATGCTGTGCAATCCATTTTAATTTTATAGTTCTATACATCTAATGACTTTTAGAAGAAACATCTGAGATAGCTTAGCTCCTTTAGAAGACTTTAGAAGTCTTTTGAGCTTTGAAAGAGCAACCTCTGAGCAATAAAATATTTCTATGCTGTAGTTTAAGCACACTTGCATCATATACACCTTATTTTTCTATCATATAACTGAAAAAACTAACCTAAACTGACTCAAGTTACACAGGGAAAACAACTCAAAAATCCCTCAGCTGTTGTCTGTTGACCCCACACAGTATGAAAACAAGAGGCGGAGAATAAAAATAGGCTTGCTGTGATTGGCTGTCGTGTTTGAGACCCCTGATGATTGGGAGTTGATCCCGAGGGGTGGCAGACAGGCATTTGTGCGATGAGGAGCCCTCGGGGACCGCTTTGCTTTTTTACAAGCAAAACAACTTTGTGCCCGAGTATACCCCACGGGGTTATTGTGTAGGTATTAGGGAACAGTCAAACACAGAAAGCAGAATTTGCTGACTTTCTTTTCTACATTACCTTTGGACGGAGGAGCTAAACTCTCTTTTGGCACCTTCTAAGAGCTCTTACAGCACTGTGAACATATGCTTTCTAGATATCATCCCACCATCAAAGGCATTTTTAATTTAAAACTTATGTAAATAATGTATGTTTGAATATATTAAATAATAACAAAAACCAAACTAATTATATATATATATATATATATATATATATATATATATATATATATATATATAATTAGTTTGGTTTTTGTTATTTGGTTTTTGCAGTTGCTAAAGTGTTCTGAATGGTTAGCATGTTGTTATGTGGTTGCTAAGTGGATTAAGGTGTTCTGGTTGATTGGCAGGGTGTTGCTATGCAGTTGCTAAAGTGTTCTAAATGTTTGGCACATTGCTGTGTGGTTTCTAGGATGTTGCTAAGTGGGTTAGAGTGTTGTGGGTGATTGCCAGGTTGTTACTATGCAGTTACTAAAGTTTTCTGAATGTTTAGTACATTGCTATGTGGTTGCTAGGGTGTTGCTAAGCGGGTTAGGGTGTTCTGGGTGGTTGCCAGGGTGTTGCTATGCAATTGTTAATGTTTTTAAAATATTTAAATACACACATTATATATATAATGTGTGTAATTTAATTCAAACTTTAGCCAGTAAGCAACCACCCAGAATACCCTAACCCACTGCAACCACATAGCAAAGTGCTAAACATCCCGAACACTTTAGCAATGGCATAGCAACACCCTGGCAATTACCCAGAACACCCTAACCAACTTAACAACACCCTAGCAACCATATACAATACCAACATCCTAAATATTTAGAACACATTATCAACTGCATAGCAACACCCTGGCAACCACCCAGAACACCCTAACCCACTTGAACCACATAGCAAAGCGCTACACATCCCGAACAATTTATCACATTATCAACGGCATAGCAACACCCTGGCAACTACCCAGAACACCCTAACCCACTTGAACCACATAGCAAAGCGCTACACATCCCGAACAATTTATCACATTATCAACGGCATAGCAACACCCTGGCAATCACCCAGAACAACCTAACCAACGTAACAACACCTTAGCTATCGCATACAGTAGCAACATGCTAAATATTTTAAAAACATTAACAATTGCATAGCAACACCCTGGCAACCACCCAGAACACCCTAACCCGCTTAGCAACACCCTAGCAACCACATAGCAATGTACTAAACATTCAGAAAACTTTAGTAACTGCATAGTAACAACCTGGCAATCACCCACAACACTCTAACCCACTTAGCAACATCCTAGAAACCACACAGCAATGTGCCAAACATTTAGAACACTTTAGCAACTGCATAGCAACACCCTGCCAATCAACCAGAACACCTTAATCCACTTAGCAACCACATAACAACATGCTAACCATTCAGAACACTTTAGCAACTGCATAACAAAACCCTTACAATTACATTTACAGAACAATTACAATTACATTTACAGAACAATTACAGAACACCCTAGCCCAATTAGTAGCACCCCATCAACGCGCTAAATATTCAGAACAGTTTAGCAACTGCATAGCAACACCCTGGCAACCACCCATAATACCGTTACATTATGTGGTGTTGAGTTTTCCATGGGCAGTACCACTCAGAAAATGTAAAAAATGTTGTTTTATGCCTCTCGTATCACTCAGCAGCCTCTTTTGTCTCACAAAATCAATATTTCATGTTCATTTATTTATTTATTTGGCAAATAATTAGCAAGTTACCAGCAATAAGCAAAAATGTAACCATTGTACTCAATGTAACCCACAATTCACAATAAAATGTAGTCCACACTGAGACCTAAATACTTATTAGAAGAGCTCAAAACTCAAAAGACCAGCACATCAGCTTGGCACACCGCTAACGAAGGCTCGCAGTGCCAGCAGTGTGACTGACAGTGAGAGCCACTGGACGGATTAATTAGCATATAATGCTATTTAAGGCCCAAGCATCTGTGCCTCTGCAAGTTAGCACACATCCAGCGCCACAGCCATCACCACGATCTGCTCGCAGCCACAGAGATCTGGCGGAGTCCTTCCTGTCAGACAGCTGCTAATCACCTACTTTCATAATTGAAACGGAGGTGTAAGATTGCGCAGGTGGTTGCGTGTGTTTGCGAGTTTGTGGAATGACTGAACTTGGTGATGCAAAGCAACTACTGAGGCCACTTTATTCTGAAACATCTGTCTGTTTTGGATCCTTAAAGAAGAACTTGCCCAAGGCATTTCTTTTAAGAAAAAGTAACTCAGCATGTTGGACATCTTTTTTGATCTAAGAAAGAGAGAATGCTGTGATCTTGCTTTGGATCTGGTAGTTTTTTTCCTGGCCGTGACGTTTTCCAAAGAGCCATTTATAACCATAACTCTATGTGATACACATGGATATAAAGTGAGCTTTTTTTTTTTAATTGAAATAAATAATGTATGCAACTGGAATCTGCAGAAAATAAAAACCAAGGACTTAATTTCACCTAATTTCTACATATGGCAAATAACTTGACATGGCTTATGTAAATCATTAAGGTTTTAATGTCACGTTTACATAGCAGACTCTTTAATTTAATAACTTCTTGACCAGCTGGTTGATTCATTGAGGTTTTGTTCAGAAGCATCTGTGGCCATTACGGTTAAGAACATATTACCTTTCATACTGCAAAAGCTTTTCACTCTTCCTGAATGAATAAAACTGCCTGACCCATATTTGTCAATCTCATTTGCAGGAAGGCACAAGGTAACCTTAATAATAAAGTACTTGCTGAGAACAATGTGAAGTCTGGAAACGAAACTCTCAGGCCGACACACACTCATGGTGTTGTTGAATTTCTTTCCTAATGACTATGCAGTTTGAGTTATTGCCAAGGTCCCATCAACTTCCCTGGGAAAGGAAAAAAAAAAAACCTAAATACACTATTAGACGTCCATCTGGAAATGTAATGTGCTGGACTTGTGCAGTTCTTGGTGAATTACCCCTTTAACCATTATGGTTTACTATAATTCTTGCCAAATACAAGACTGCTGCTGTGTTCTTTTTAAACTGATATACTGTAGCACTGAAAAATCGTATATTGTGTAGCAGCAAAATAAGCCAAATTACTAGCATTACATTATTTCCAAATGTTCAAATTTAAATGGAATAAAATCCCACATTTGGAACCTTTTGTATGTTAGAGCACTAAACTAAGAACAAACTGCTCCAGAGTAAGATTTCAATATTTATGCTCTTGGTTTTTAGCTTGGTTTTTCTCAAGTTGTAAATATGGATGTTCAAGGCACTAGTCTTTTCTTAATTGAAAACAGCCATGTTGTTTAGACTTGTAGATCATGTATGTAAACATCATTAGCTTTTTGAACTTGTTCAGTCAAGTAAAACTGCCAGGCTAATTAAAGGCCGTGGAATCGGCTCCAACGCTAGTGTGTTTTCCTGAGTGCGAGGTAGGGTGCTGGGAACGCGTGGGGCCGCAACTTATCATTTGCCTGTCAGGGGAGGTAAATTGAACCCTTGGTGGGGCATGGAGATGGGTCAACAGGCACAATTCGTCCACCATCAACCACTTTCAAGTTGGATCCGGTGAGCGAGCAAGGGGAGAGAGCTACTGTCAATCAAACAGTGTGACAATCATTACTGGTTTGCAGCGAAGCAGAAAAACACGGTAATAAACAGGTCAGGCTGACTCCATCGGGCCGCTCGTACTGCTCAACGAGGGCACGGCCCTGTGGCCTCACCGGGCATCAAATCCCCGTCTTCCTGTTTGACCCCATTACTAGAGCATGATGGGCCTGCCTGTCACCGTGCCGACTGCAACAGTCCGACGCGCCGAATCACTCTTTCCGACAGGTAAGCCGCGGCATCATTTATTTCAGCCGGCAGCCACGCTCGGCTTGCCATGGCGACGGGGCATCTTTAACACGCTGCAGAAGTACAGAAACCCTCCATTGTTGCTTCCGCAGACACACTCGCCCGAAGATGACAAGAGACTGCGATCTGGAACGACAGAGCATTGGAAAAAAAGTTACGTCAAGTGCTTATGCTACTGGTGATTCAATGAAGGTGGGCCTCATTTGCTCTCCAGTGAGGTGTGAATTTGCTGTCTACTCGGAAGATACCGCCATAGACACCTAATGCACCCTGTCAGACACACTTTGCATGGCACACTCAAACAGAATGATACCAACCATGATCGAACCACCAAGCTGTACTTAATGGATGGTGCTGGAAGTGGGAAACATTCACAGTAGCAGGAATTTTTCTTGCATACCTACTGCCCAGGGTTTGGCAAAATTACGTTTCAAATCATAAGTGTGAATTTGGCCACACCAGTTGAATTTGAATCAAACTGAAAGGAAGAAGAATTTTAATTCAAAAGAAAATTCAAAATAGGTAGTGCATTCTGGGAATACTAAGACTAAGTTAAACTCCCTTTACAAAAACAGTAAAGCAATGATGTCGGACGATTTTGAAGTTGGAAGAGAAAATGAGAGTTTTTCGCCTTACCGCGGTACTTTCGCCTACGTCACGCGCGTCCTTTCCAATGTGATTATGTAATGTGTGGCACCTTTATTCCTCAAACCCTTTGAAGCTGCATTGAAACTGCAATTTGGACCTTCAACCCGTTGGTAACTGTTAAAGTCCACTATATGGAGAAAAATCCTGGAATGTTTTCCTCAAAAACCTTCATTTCTTTCCAACTGAAGAAAGAAAGACAAACATTTTTCTATAGGTGGAATTTTAAACGTGATTCTAACTTGATTCATCTATTTTTTCCAATTACTTAATATAGTAATTTTTCCTTTTAAGATGTATATTTTCTTCCACTTTGAGCACTGATTTAAGAGAAATTCATTCAGATCAATTACCCACAATCCCATCATCTATACAGGCATGACATTTAATGTATTATGAACACAAACAATGTGTGCTGCTCTACGCCTCTGTGCTGTGTCTGTTTTTATTTGAATTTGCCTTTGGTCTCTGCTTCGCCTTTGAGGATTAGAGGCGGTCGGAAGAAGGGGCAGGTTTGTTGCTGCACTAGTGCATAATAAGAGTCGCGTCTGTGGCCTCGAACTCTACAAAGGCTCCAGATCTAAATGCTATGCAGTATATATGCATTCCTAGTACAAACACAGGCAGAGACTAGAGCCCAGGCGTTTGATCCTGAACCGCTGTGTTCCCTTTCATCTAGTTCAAGCTTTCCAAAACTGTCCCAGTGACTTTCCTCACAGAGAAGTTCTGATTACGACTCATGATGGTTCTCCAGCCACAGGTGCACAAGATCCATCCGCCTCATCCTAATATTCAAGGCCTTTGTTGTTGTGTCATTACGTTTTTTTGGTAATGGCAGTGGTATACTCTCAAAAGGTTTCAGTTGTTTTGAGGCACGGTTGGTGCTTTACAGTCATATCTCACACTTGTATAGAAATTCTCATTATTTACTCGCATTCAAGTCAGTCCAAACCCAAATGCTGTTGTTTTGTTTTGTTGTTTTCCTGTGGAACAAGAGAAGTCAGCTCAATGTTCATGTCTGAAATTGTGAAGTAGCTGTTTAAATATTGCAATGCAACTAAATATAAGAAACAGTTCACTAAACATGTATTCAGTGTATAGTTCATACTAGTTCTTTTTTTGCCTTAACCCTTAGCAAATAATAGTGGAAAATTCCCTGATCATGCAGAAACCATATCCTCCAACTTACGACTCTAAAATGGCCAAAGGTCACATAACCAGTACTGATTATTAACTCGGTCAAGTACAGAGGTAGTCAAGCATGTGAACTCGGTTTTTTGATGACATGTTAATTTCAGCAGACTACAACAGCTCTTTTCAATTCACTTGATTCATTTGACACCAAACTAATATTGGTGACCTACATTGATTAATCCACACCTTTTCAAACTCTTACTCAGCAATAAATAAATAAAAATTGGATAATTGTGATTTAATTATGGGACTGTGAAATCAATATGACTTCTTCTCAAGTGGAGAATTAATCAGTGTTTTATAGAGTCGGTCTGCTTTCATGGGCTTGACGGTTATCATTCATACCTGCAACATATATCACTTGATTGAATGGATTTTTTTTTTTTTTTTTTTTTTTACAATAACATGCCATTATGCTAATTAAATACTCCTTTAGAAATTATTCATGTTGAAAATGTGTTTATTTTGAACTGATAGAATAACACCTTGTACAGGATTGAGTATCGTCTGATGGATTCAGAAACATTTGTTCACTTCAAACTCTATATTCAGACACTGAGTAATTACAAACAATCTGTGCATTAATGGTGGAGAATTTCAGTGACTCTTTCTGTAGGTTACATAGGCTAGTTACGCCAGGTGGGCACAAGTGAACTTCTTTATGAGAGATTCACTGATTCATTAACTCAGTAGATTCGTTCAACAACACTGATTCATTCAGGAACTTCCTTTATGAGTGAATTAATTGAATCATTCACAAAACCAAATCGATTCATTAAAAAATGTGGATTAATTTAGGAAATAAACTGGTCTTAATGACTGATTCACTGAATCATTCCCACAACTGAATTGATTAATTCGAAAACATTGATTCATCTGGATAGGAACAAGAGAATCGCTGCATCTGAAATTGCAAACATTTGGTGAAGAAGGTACCAAAACAAGTGACTGTCTTTATGAGCGAATCACTGATTCATTCCCAAAACCCAATCGATTCATTCAAAAACAAGGATTTATTTAGGAACAAAAACATGGGACCGTGAAATGACCCAAGTTGGATCTGAACTTCAGTCACCATTCACATAAGCGCCTTCACCGGGCTACGCTTAACACTAAATAATTTTAAAGTAGGTTTAATGCTTTTCTAAGTGCAAAAAAACACATGACTTTAAAAGTCACCCCATTCATCGCCATTTAAACACGCTTTCCGGTAGTCCTCGGTTAAGGTCCTCAAAATCCAATCAACGTGTCAGTGAAATGGCTCTTCATCTGCGGAGATTAAGAGCGCCTCTATTACCTCCGTTTTAGCCGTAGACCCCGGCACACATTTCCGTACAGCTATTAGTAACACCTGGAGTCTTTCACATTAGTTGAGGATCTGGCATCATAAATTCCGGCCTATTAATGATTATTCTGACTTCTTGGGATAAATGGCTCAATGTTTTTGATAATGAAAATATACACTCTGCTCAGAGAGCCCGTTCCTGCACTCACATTACCTTTGTAATGTACTTCATGGTTGATCATATCAGACGACGTCATAACTTTTACCAAGACGGACTTATTAACTCAGAAATGCATTTCAGAGTCTAAGATTCTTCAAGCTTAAAGTCCCTGATTTAATGAAAGGTACTTACTGTCTTTGTACTTTATTTGAAGTGATTCTCTGCCGTTTTTAAATTGGAAAAAACGTCAGAAGGTTTCACTGTAGAGTCGAAACACGTGAAATACAGCCTCTTCTATGTGTTGTTAATTTTGGAAGCTCATTTACATTGTCATTTATGACAAAAATCTTCATATTGGTTCTCCTGTTAGAATATGCTACAGCTGTGAACAAGAATCATGTATGAGGATTTATTTGAAACGAGACATTTTTATAGTTGAGTTAGGTTGACCAGCTAAACCAGAGGTCACAAATTAGCAATCGCCTTCCGGATCCAGAGCCAAGATTGGTTCCACAAGGACCATGAATCATTTAACATAAATTAATATTACTATTTTTTCTCCACACAAAGAAAGGGAGCATCTAAAATGGCGTATATGGCATGAAAAGACAGAGAAACAGAGACACCTTTTTATTCCACCATTCTGTTCTATTATTCTGATCTCTGCAAAGCTGCAATTGGAACAATTATATTGTGAAAAGCACAACATATTTGAATGGAACTGAATTATTTGCAGTTCTATGCTGGACATATCAGCAGTCTTGGAGGACGAACAGAAGACCAACTATTTTGACTATTTATAATTTCTTTAACTGTATACATTTGTCAAATTAAAGTGAATTTTCATAGTCATACAACATATTTTGGCAAGTCTTTTGGTACCTATGCCAAATAAAACTTTCGAGACTGGATCTCCTGCAACTTTAATTGGATACCCTTTGCATACTGAATGTTAAATACAATCATTCTGGTATAACAAAAGTCTTGGTCATAGATTCACCTCTTGGCTCAACGCAAAGAATTAAAAACTTCAAGGACAATGGAGTAAATTTGAACATTTCAAAGCAGGCAGATGGACAATAAGGAAAACATATGGGAAAACTGTAATTTTGCCAGCTACCCAATCCACCAGCCTTTATGCTGCATATTCTCTGCCTCAACTGACCAACTGGCTTTTAAAATCTAGTCCATATACTAATGAACTACACAGGAACTGGCAAAGAAAGTGTAAAGAAAAACAAAGATACAAAATCTGGTTACACTTTATTTTGATGGTCCACTTTAGACATTCTACTAACTAGAAGTAACTTTGCAACTACGTGTCAATATTAGTAGACTGTTAGGTTAGGGTTAGGCATTAGGGTTCGGGTTAGTAGAAAGAGTTAACACGTAGTTGCAAAGTTACTTATTGTTAGTAGAATGTCTAAAGTGGACCATCAAAATAAAGTGTTACCCAAAATCTTTATTTAGGGACTAGGCCCATAAAGTTAATAACAGCTTTTTGTATTGCATTAGCTGTTCCTATGGGCAGAGCCACCACAGAAGCTTCCAAACTAAACGTACTAGTGATTTCATACTACAGTGGAACAGTATCTCAAATGCCACTGTGGAAAATAACCACATTTTGGTTCTATCCCATGACTGGCAGCGGTGTGCAAGAGGGACTCCAACATTTTCCAGAATTATATGCGGCTCGTATCATGAAAATTGATTAGTTCAGGGAAAAATGTGACACCAGTTAATCGAGACCTTAAATAAAAGATATAATTCACCGGGCATGCTGAAAATTGTCACTCTCAGCGCTTTTATGACTGTGCCAGCCTTTATGACTTCAAAGAAAATGTCACTGGCAGCAAATGACGTGCTACTGAATAACGTCGTTACGGAGAGGAAGACATTTAAAACTTGACGGTCTCTACAGTGGAAGAAGTACTTCTGCTGAACATACATTTTCTCCAGCCGAAGAGGCTAGACAAAGACACCCAGACCCTTGTCTTCTGTCAGGCTCACATTTCAAATGAGTTTCTACTCAGAGCTTATCAGCCAGGTCCTCCTAAATTAAGAAGCCATCGTCTCTGGGAGCCCAAATGACCATGTCATTTACAAGGTGCGAGCCAGAGAGAGTCATGTAGGACACTACTGTGTGGATGTCATAGTGTGCAACAAGCCTAAGATGGTCGGCTGGTCCCCCAGCCTGGTCAAGCTAGTTATCTTGGTCAGTTTTAATGGTTTTAGAGTTAAACCACATAGCCAGCAACCACTTAAACCACCTAGGCCAGCAAGATTTCACTATAAAAAGTCTGCGGCTTACAACACTACAAAAAAATGGTTTTCTTACTCAGTATTTTGTCTTGTTTTCCAGCGCAAATATGTAAATATTTTTAAACCAAGATACATTTACATTTACATAAGTTGTCAAGTCTTGTTTTCTGAGAAATGTTGTTCCAAACCTGTATGAATTTCTTTCTTCTGTTCTGCTGAACACAAAAGAAGATATTTTGAAGAATATGGGTAACCAACCAGTTGATGGGCCCCAGTGACTTAAATAGTATGGAAAAAATTACAATGGAAGTCAATGAGGCCCATCAACTGCTTAATTAAAGACATTCTTCAAAATATCTTCTTTTGAGTTGAGCAGAAGAAAAAAATTCATACAGGTTTGGAATATAAGTTTTTGAAAAGTTTGTATTTCAGGCCTCCAAAACGCCATTGTCGTGTAAACGTCCCCTGAATTGCAACCCAATTCAGGCAAATCACATGTACCAATTTTCCTGGTTTATAGAAGAGAGAGAGAGAGCTCATTTCTGTTTCAGTTTGTATATGTGCTTGCAAAGTACTGTTGTATTGTTTAAAATTATTCCAGGATATAATTAAGCACAAGATGTTGTACTCTACAGCGTCGACAAACACCAGAATAATAAGAAAACTAACTCGTTGATTATCTACCATGCTAGTTCACATTTTGAATCTTTAACTTTTCCTCTTTAAATGCTAATCTCTCACCCTGAATCCGTGCCTAATCTTCTACATCTAATTACTATGATACAGTTGATAAACTACTACTGCTAGGTTTCCATCCAAAGCTTGTACACAATTAGTGTAGACAGAGAAAATAAATCAATATTCCCAATCCAACTGTAAAAAACAATTAAGGAAAGCAGCCTGGCTGCAAAAATAACAGTGAATATTAGTTATCAACCACTTCACAATTCACCACGGAGAGCCGTACCCAGAATGCACCCTGCTCCAGTGAATGACTGCAGCTAATACCAGACGCATGACAGAGGTGACAGATGCCAATAACAGTGTTCTGAAACATGTGAGTGTAATTGAGAGATTTAATGAAAAACAAAGCAAAATGAGTCTCGGGTAAACCTGAACATGGAAAACGAGTGAGTTGGGTGAGGTCTTACCACGGATATGGCACATACGAAATGCTGCCATGTACAAGGTCATGGTTATTCTCTTGCATTTCCTGAGTCGGGATAAAAATGCTCGCCCTCTATTGTTTGACTAGATTCTTTTCACATTTCTATTTCAGCCGTTCACTCATCGACATGCGGTGAGATGAATTACATTGGCATTACGTTCCAAACAGAACAATGTGTGACCCTTTTGTTTTCAACAAGTTCAGGTTTAACATAATACCACGTTTTATAAGGCCAGAGGAGAACCCTGGAATAAAAATAATTGAACACTTCCTCGCTTTAAGCAAATTTGGACCTGAAATAACATGATAGTAAAGATTAAAATTAAATGCATGAGCGTACTTTACACAGGAGAAAACTCATGCCACCACTAAATCTGCCATTAGTTTAGGAAAATAGCACTATTTCCACTTTCTAATTTATCGGAGATGACCACTTGAATGTCTTAACACAAATAAACCATTTCATTTCCTCATTTTTTTTTTTTTTTTTTTAATCAAAGCAATGACATCACATTATCACTCACTACCTCTTAAAAAAAACAAAAAAAAAAAAACCCTGTAATATATTAAAGGTCACACTTTAGATTAGGGTCCAGTTCTCACTATTAACTAACTATTAACTATGACTTTTGCCTCAATAAACTCCTAATTATACTTAATAGTTAGTAAGGTAGTTGTTAAGTTTAGGTATAGGGTATTAAGGAATGCAAAATATGATCATGCATAATAGGACATTAATATGTGCTTTACACTAATAAACAGCCAATATTCTAGTAATATGCATGCTAATAAGCAACTTAACAGTGAGAATTATATCCTAAACTAAAAGTGTAACCATATTAAAATATATATTAAACTTTTAAATAAACATTTCTACTATGTCCTGACCGAAAGTACCTTCTGTTGGATATTTCTCTAAGCTGTATGAGATTAACTATAGAGGCAGGAAGCTAATAAACTGTCATCCTCTCATATCATAAAATCTTGTCTTCAGTCTCTGCTTGTGAACGGTGACGGGCACACAAAGAAGAGCAAAGTGAGTCTATTAATAGGAAAACTACCCTCATTAAAGGTTTCAGCTTATTTTAGTAGCAGGGCGAAGACCCATAAACCTCTTCATGAATATTATCGTATTTATTTCAATGTTAGAGCTTTCTGAATTCATTAAAAGGGGAAAAAAACATTTATATATTTGGTTGATATATATCATTATAGTAAAATGTAAAGTCTAAAGCTCTAAATCAAAGAAAAAATGAAAGAAAAGCTAAAAATATTTACCTAATTTTCTTTATTCATTTTATTATTCTCTTAATTTTGACTTTATGGAGAAATATACCCTATTTAGGTTTTCTTGAGACCATCTAAACAATTAAAAATTCGCAGCACTAAATTCAAGTTTTATGAAGTGACTGAGTTGATTGTACCTGTAAGTGAGATTTATCAGGACCCTTGGCTACTGTGGAATAACCGCTGTCTGGGATCTCCTGCAAACACTCTCAATGTTGGTATTACTTTAATGCCAGAACTCAAACTTTTATTGGCCAAAAAACTGCATTACTGGATGCCCACACTGCATGACACACACCACAGGTTTTGCTCCGCGACTATATGAATATTTCAGCGTGTCAATTAGCCAACGGATCATTTGGCTTTCCAAAGAAAGTAAACAGACATAACATCGTACACAAACATGATTTTACAGGCACTGAATCGCAAACGCAGCCTGTGGAAATACACGCCATTGACACGATCATCAGGCCATGATGTCAATAAAAACTCCTTCATATAAACATTACTTTTGGACTGTGAGAGAAAGACGGACAAGGGAATATTTAGCAATATGTTTGGATCTGGTGACATTGGTAACACTGCAGCAAAAAAGTCTACGCAAGACAAATATCTTAAATATTTCCAGTCGTGTACGGTTTTAAGTGTGCTTTTTCACAAAACATATCAGACTGTTTATGTCTCACCGCTTGTCTAAGTGATCGGTTCGGTTGTGTTTCAGTGTGTTTTTAAGGGTGTAACTTTAGCAAAATGAGCAGCTTGCCAGAAGACTATGTTGAAAATGGCTCATGCTGTAAATCAACATTCCTTTTAATACTGATATAAGCAATTTCAGCCTGTGTGATAGCTTCTGCCAGACTTCCAGCCACACAGCTTCTCTTCCAAACCCCTCCTTCCAAAAACTTGTCATCCAATGAAAACAAGCAAAAATGGCTGATAGGTGCCTCAAAGCTTTCTGATTGGCCAAGACTATTTCTGTATTTTGACTCAGTCTGTCATTTTTACACAAAATTGAATAAAAAAACAACAACAACAAATAATATAGATAAATAAAATCAAAATAGATAGATAGATAGATAGATAGATAGATAGATAGATAGATAGATAGATAGATAAAGGCCTACAGCATTCAGAAAAGAGATCTGATCATCTCATTTGGCAGGTGGTTTTCTCCTTCTGTCTTTCTCCTCTGAATCTTACATTAATATTATTCACTTTTTCCCCCACCCACACTTTAAACTATTCTTCCTGTTTTACTTCCGTTTTTGGGTCCACCTGATGCTTTTACCCCATCTCTCTCTCTCTCCCTCTCTCTCTCGTAATAGTTTAGTGGAGAAGATTTGCTGTATAAGAGCGAGGTGGCGATCAGACTCCGCTGGGTGCTTCGTTAGTTAAAGAAATCCAGCAAATGGATTTCCATAATTCAGCAGAATCATGAAAAATTCAAAAAGTAAAGTTTGTTCCAAAGTGCTAAAATCTTCTCATGGGTACGTTGCTATATTTATTTGACATTTTCACATACATCTCCCATTTTTACTTGCATTTTCGAAATGCAAAATAGACAAAAAAGGTCTAAATGTTTTACAGCAACAATGTCAATTTAATAAGAAGAATAATAATAATGATGATTAATATAATGAGAATTACAAAAAAAAAAAAAAAACTAAAAAGTAAAACATTCTGCATTCCAATAAGTAGGTTTTTTAAGAGAAAATATGCTTGTTATGAAAGTAATGTCACAATGCAAACAAATTAATGGAGCAGAAATAGGTTTCATTTCATTTCCGAAAAATGTAATTTCTTCTTTTCTTAATCAGATTTTTCAGCAAAAACATTTTTCATACATTTCATACACCCTAAGAACTGCTGACATTGATACCAATTCCAATAACTGTATTAAACGGAAAGTTTGAGATTTCTGGGGAACAAATGGGCAATTATAGCTATTTAACATTAAATATGTTTTAAATAGGCCCAAACTATGAATTATCAGACTTATTTTAAGTTTAATGGTCATAAAATAGGCTTCATTTACTTTCTGGAAAATATAATTTCCTATTTCTTTTTTCTTTTAGATTTTTGGTTGAAATGTGGACATTTTCATGTGAGATTCACCTTATCCAAAAAATATTGTACCTAAAAGAGATTTATTATTGGCTACCATCAGGAATAAAAAATAAATAAATAAATAAATTCCAAATGCCACCAGAATCATCTCAGCACATGAGATACTGTGTAGTGAGAAATTATACATGTGTATGATTGTTCAGAATGTGAACAAAATGACATTGTAACTCCAAGCCTCTTCTGAGTCATTATGTGTTCATTTATCTTCTCCCATACCTCTCCCTGCCTCCCCACTCATAACTGCCCCAGGCTCAGAGAGGTGAGGGCAACTTCATGTTCCCTGTGGCATCATATGAATGTGTGTGTGTGTGTGTGTGTGTGTGTGTGTGTGTGTGTGTGTATGTGTGTGTGTTAGAGAGAGAGAGAGAGAGAGAGAGAGAGAGAGAGAGAGAGAGAGAGAGAGAGAGAGAGAGAGAGAGAGAATATTCAAATCAGTTACATGCCTCCAGACACTGTAGTTCCACATACTGCCTCTAATAACAGTTTTCCTCCATTCTGTTTTTATCCTAAAATAACTGTCAACAAAAGTCATTTAAAGCATTACAGCATAATAGGGATGAGCAATAACACCTATTTACAGCAATAACATCTTACTTACTCGATCTGATACAAAGTACTGTCAAAGCCAATTTCACTGACACAGATACCAATATTAGAGGCAAAGTTTGTGATTTCTGAAGAAAAATGGGTAATTATAGCTATATAAAAATACATTACTAACTCCCAATTATCAGATTCCTTTTAAGTTTTCCATTAGAAATGACAGGACATGATCAATCCACTTTAGTTTCACTTATTTCAAACACCACAATTATATCCACAAATAAAAATGTCTATAATGAATGTAAGTGCTAAACTTAAAGGATTAGTTCAATTCAGAATTAAAATTTCTTGATAATGTACTCATCCCCATGTCATCCAAGATGGTGGACGATTTTGAAGTTGGAGGAGAAAATGAGATGGAGTTTTCGCATGATTACGTAATGCGTGGCGCATCGCAGAGCTAGTGCAAGACGAGCATTTGTGATTAAAAAGTATATCATTTTTATTATTTTTTTAGAGAATGGCCAATCGTTTCGCTAGATAATTCTATCGTGATTATTCCTTGTCTGGGATCGTGCAGAGTCCTTTGAAGCTGCATTGAAACTGCAATTAGGACCTTCAACCCGTTAGTCCCTGTTGAAGTCCACTATATGGAAAATCATCAAAAATCATCATTTCTTTTCGACTGAAGAAAGAAAGACATGAACATTTTGGATGACATGGGGGTGAGTAAATTATCAGGAAATTTAAAATTAAAACTATTAGACCAAGTTTTTGTTAATTAAAAAACAAACGTTGAAATAAAATAAAAAAATATATATATTAGAGATAAAAATGAGAAAATGCTCTTTTGGCAACTAACTGAAATAAGTTTAAGTTGAAGCACTAAGATTAGGCTACTAAAAAATAAATAAATTAAAGATTATTTATTAAAATATTATTAAGATATTAAAAACATAATGAAAATGACAAACTCAATAACAAAATTACTAACACTTAAACTAAAAATGAAAATGAAAACTGAAAGTATAAAATATAAAATAAAAGCTAATTCAAAATATTACTAAGAATACTATACTACTATAACACTGAGCACCAATTCAGTGGGAAAAGGGGAATGAGAAACCAAGAGCAAGGGAGAGAGAGAGAGGCCCAGTTCACACGTTATTCAAACCAGCCATTATGTGGTCAAACACCCTCAGCTGCCTGTACGTCCTGTCACTGCCTCTTTGTGTCTCATGCAGCTAAACCGACTGTCATCATTTTTAACAGGATTTACAGCAGTAAGGCCGCAAAACATGCGCTCTAACTCAACCCAGACCTGCAAACGATCACCAGAATCTCAAATCCCAAAACAAACGCTTTTATTAATGTCATCCACCGCTCGGCTGGAGTTTTCGTTCCTTAGGAGAACATAAGTCTGATTTTGTCAAGCGTACTTGATTCCTTCCAAGTGGCAGACACATGGGCTGCTTAAATGTTTTACCATTCACTTTTACATAGAAAATGACCTTTCAGAGTAAATCAGTCAAACATCGGCCGTTTATAGACCTATAAAGAATATCAAATTTATTGGCAAATTATGAAACACATATTTTATTGAAACTTAGGGGCAAGTTTCGGGGAGGCGCCAGAAAATTTTTTCCAGTGACAACGCTCTATGTTGAGTTTTAGTGCATTTTAAAGGAGCTTAACGATGACGTAAAACTCTTTTTTTTTTTTTTCTCTCCATCCCTTCTCTCTCAATTGGATTCCGTTGCCGAAAGCGTCTAATGAATCAAGTGACTTAAACAGGCCACAGTGTTCGTGGCATTTACAGTTCTATAGATGTGTGACTGGGTCAGAGTCTCTGCAGTTTAATACACTGAACATATTCATACAACGTGGGGTTTGTTGGGTAACCCCATTACAGTTTGAAACAATTTATTGGGACTGAACTATTTTTCTCTTCAATGTTATGCAAGCAATAAAAAAATCTCAACCAATGGCATGAGTTTAGGGCAGGACTATCTGTTTGTCTGACCAATGGAGAAGGGAAACAATTGGAGAAGAGAGTTAGGAATGGGATCAGGAAAGGACCACGAGCTGGGACTCGACTAGGGTCACCCAGATCACTTTGTGTTGGAGCAATGCCCACAACGCTATGGCTCCAAAAATGTTAACTATCAATAAATAAATATATAAAAGTAGTAAAAAAAAAAAAAAAAAATCCAAGTCATATCAATAAAAAATAAAATTCAAGGTCTACATATCAAACAAATAAATAAATAAATAAATAAATAATAGGCAAAATAAAAAAACAGAAAATCTAAGTCTACAAAAAAAAATAAATAAATAAATAAAAAATAAATAAAAGGTCTACATATCAATACATTAAAAAAAAATATTCAAGTTCTACATATCAATAAATTAATATAAAATAAAATAAAACAATAAAAACTCCAAGGTCTACATATCAATAAAAAAAATCTAATTCTACATATCAATTAAAAAAACAAAAACAACAACAACAAAAAAACCAACATAAAAAAAAAAATATCAAGTTCTACATATCAATAAAGATAAAATAAAAAATTCAAGGTATACATATCAATAAAAAAATAAAAATCCTATAAAAAATATATATAAAAACATAAAATAAAATAAAATAAAATAAAATAAAATAAAATAAAAGAAAATAAAATAAAAAACTCCAAGGTCTACATATCAATAAAAAAATCTAATTCTACAGATCAATAAAAAAAAAAAAAAAAAAAAATCAAGTTATACATATCAATAAAAAAAATAAATAAATAAGTAAAAAAATCCAAGGTCTACATATCAATTTAAAAAAATATATAAAAAATATAAAAAATATAAAATAAAAAAAACTCCAAGGTCTACATATCAATAAAAAAATCCAATTCCAAAAAAAAAAAAAAAAAAAAAAAAAAAGCAAAATAAAATGCATAAAAAAATTTAATGTATACATATCAATAAAAAAAAAAAAAAAATAATCATCAAAGGTCTACATATCAATAAAAAATAAAACATCAAAGGTCTTCATTTTATCAGTTCATGTTCTGCTCTGAGTAACAGGAACACATATTTTTGCAATTCAGATTACCGCCACAAGTGTCTCAAAAATGACACACTTCACCTTTAAATTATCAGTTGACACAATGATATAATTAGTGAAATCGATGCCATAGTCTATCTTTCACACAGCCCGTTTACACCAGAGGTATTGTTTACATGATACTAGCTTTCACTAAACCTAGCCTGAGGCTGTCATTATACATGTAAAATCATTCCTTTTGGACAAATTCACATTCATCCGTACGGCTGTAATCACATTTAAACAATTGGACATGCTGAGATTCTTCTTTTTTAAACAACATAAAGCTCTTGTTTGGCTTTAACAACAGTCTTATCACATGCCCTGGAAACACGATTTGACTAACAGCAGCGGTCGTGTGGTGACCCATCTTAGAGCATTTATAGTTCTATTGAAAACTGCTTTTACTAATGTGCGTAATTGTAGCTTTAAATGAGGCATACTTTTTACTCTTTGACAAGGTGACAGCATTCGATGATGGCACACAATGGCAGCTAATGACTCCTTTGTTCCAGTAAATTGCGGGAATACTCATTACAGCTATTTTAAATGCGCCCAGACTTAGAGTTTAAATTGGGCAGTACTTAACCTACTTAAACATAATAAAACGTCCCAGCTGCTGTGGTCCTTGGCAAACTTAGGCAAAGATGCACAACTTTGATCTCAGAAGTCAATTAAACACTCACTAAGATTTTAAAACTAGGGGAAAGAGCAGAATCATTCTGCAGGATTCATATGCATTTGTTTGAAAACGGAGAACATTTGATAAAGGTGAAGTGTGTCATTTTTGCAGCACTTAAATTGAGTGTTTCAGACAGGTTTCCAGCTTGTGTTTATACTCATGCACTTACAATAAAAGACTATGGAGCACTTCAACAGTGTGAATAAACGTTTAAAATAAAATCTTTGCATCAGAAGTATAATGTAACTTAAACCTTGCACACATTACCATGAAACTGTATAACCGAATTGCTCCAACCTTGCCTGTTCAACGTTATATCCAATCTTTGCACTGTTTAAATGAAGCAGAGTTCAGCAAACTTCTCCAACAGTGTTATTTTATTTGGTGGTAACACAACCAGAAGTTCATCCACCTAGAAAATGATGATTTAAATAACTTTACAGAAACAACACGCACTTTGCACAGAAAAAAATATAAGTTCTTTAACAAAAACACAAGCTTTACTTTCAATAAATAATCGTGTCAGATGCCTGGAAGGGGCCTGACATGAAGCACTGTTTAACTCCAAAGGAAATATGTCAGAAGCACATCACCAGAACTTCTGCTAATAGTTCCTCCAAAAAGACTGATTTACAGAACTATACAGCTTTATTTTTTTGAAGAAGTCTAAAAAAACTAATGTAAATGGTTCAACAAAAATACACACTTTTAAACAGTCAGGTCAAGATGTGCTAATGTTGTAAATGTATTACAGTAAACGTAAAATTTGCTTTTGTTTTTGCAAACTTGGGGACAAGTCAAAATTATTTATTTATTTATTTATTTATTTATTTATTTATTCTTTGGTAATTTACAGCATAGCACAGAATATTCCTTTAATGTCTACACTGTAAAAAAAAAAAAAAAAAAAAAAAAAAATATATATATATATATATATATTGTTTCAACTTAAACAAGTGTTTGTTTTGCCTTAAAATTTTAAGTTTAGTCAACTCAAATATCCAAGTTGTCACTTAGTACACATTTCAAGTTGACTAAACTTAAAATTAAGGCCAGAGCCACTGTTCATAAAATGGCTAATATTAATCAAACAACAATACTGAAGAAAAAAAACAAAACAAGTTTTTTAATGACTGTTTACTTAATTATATAGAAATGATAATGAAAGGCTAAAGGAACTATAGCAATAATTTCAATTAAAATGTAATTTTTATTAAAGAAAAAATATGTTGACTTAAAAATAGGTAGAATTGGGTAGAAATTAAAATATAAAAGGCTAACACCGTGTCCTAACCAGACGCAATGCGATAAGGTTCTAGCAACGAGCAATTTGACTGTCCACACTAGAAGCGCCGCGACAATGAGAAGCGATAAAATCAATCAAAAACCACAGCCAATCAGAAGAGAGTGTGGGCGGGCTCTCTCGACAAGGGCACAGCAAACACAATGAAATGGGCAAGTACATAGTAAAATTCGTAAATATTACACAATTTAAACATTGTTTAAAGTACATATGGAGTGACTGAACCAATCTTTGTCACAGAATACACTTGTTTGTTCGCATTGAGTTGACAGTTTGAACGTTCTTCTGCCCATTTATTTATTTTCAAGATCTGAGGTGAATTAGCCAGTGTTGTTTTCATTACAGCTAAAAAGCTGGGAACACAGAATGATATTCACACTCACATTAGACGCTTTTAACATTAAATAAAGCACATAAACAGTACCTGATATTATCATTGCCATACTTTGTGTTGCTGTTTCAGCTGTCGCGGAGAAATAGAAAGCGTTTCTAAAATAGAATATTCGCGTGTCACCGTCGCGGCTCGTTAGGACAAAAACTCAGATTAACATGGAAAAGATAACTTTTATCGCGTGTCGCGGCGCGTCTGGTTAGGACACGGTGTAAAGGAATTATTAAAGGAAGAAAAAATTATTTTATACATGTTATATATTTTTGCTGTTTATTTAAATAACTGTTTAATGACTATTTAAATAATTAGGTAGAAATTGAGAAATATATGACTAAATTAAACTAAACATGACTAAACATAACCAAATTAAACTAAATTTTATATATAATGACTGTTAAATTATATACAGTCAAACCAAAAATTATTCAGACATTTTTTTATATTTTTGATATATTTGTACTTGTGGGTGCAGGACACTATAGTTCATTTATGTAAGTGAGGATAGCAAAATAAAGTCAACTGTGACATATTATACCCAAAAAAATAGTGGACTACCAGTAAAATTGATAAAAATTTGGAACCAAAAATGATTCAGACACTTTGACCTGACCATGTTTTGCTTAAGTTTTACCTAAAATAATTAAGATTAATTTTTCTGACAGCTTAACTCTGAGATCTTGTCATGTTTTATTACAATTTTTTTGAACTATGAAATGTTCATGGTGCCTGAATATATATATATATATATACACATCTTTTGGTATTTTGGTATTGTGACAGCCCTTCACAATCACTGCATATAATTTAGTTTTAGGAAGCAAAATAGTGTGTTTGAGAAGTGTCAGTACAAACGTATGCTCAACTGTAATACGAACAGGAAGCTGTCCATGAGATGAGAGGAAGTAAGGGGTAGAGGGGAGAATGACATCACCAATCTCTCAAAACACACACACAAACACACTTGCAAGTGTTGCTGTTGTTGTAAAGTGACTAAGGTGTTCATTTTCCCTTCTCCCCCTTTGAAACGTGCCAGATGCCAGACAAAGTACCAAGATGCCACAGGCATTCACAAACACACACGCTCACGGTGAGAGTGGGTAGGTGGGTGAGGACGAGAGAGGATGAGAAGCTCCCGCGGGGCAAGTCTGAGAGAGGAGGGAGGGAGACGGGGATGACAGTGGAAGAGACTGAATATGACTGTGTAATACTCGCCGTGGGCCTCAGAGGCAGAGTCCTTATAACTGCCTGTAAAAGATGCAAATTTGGTGAAATTATCAGCTGTAGTGCCGCGGGCTGTTTTCCAGCGGCCCTCTCTCGGCCCCCGGCCCCCACGCTGGAGGAAGTATTAGAGCGAGGAGCAAAAAGAGGCAAAGTTCAGTTAGCTTGGGGCGAGCCCCTAACCAAACTCCTCCAATTGGGGACATATGAAGACTCCTTTTACTTGAAAGACCTCTTACGTCCCTCCACCGCACAAACCAAACACAAGCAAATAGGAAATAGAGACAGAATGAGACGCGAAGAGTGGAGGAGAGAGCAAGTGCCAAGGAGAAGCAACTGGAAAGGAACCTTCAGGCGGGTTACAGGGTCTCACAAAGCTATAAAATTACAGATATAAGGCCCATTCACCCCAAGAACGATAATGATACCATATATGAATGATACCGTAACGAACTATATTAGTCTCCACACCAACGAACAATATTGTTCTGTTTATTTTTAAGCATGCTGCAGTTTTGTCACCTGCCGCTTTAAATGCTCAAGCTCTTTAAAGCGGAACGGATTCTGATTGGCTGTTTTTTATTGTTTATCAGCTGGAAAAAATCATTCTGAAAGTGATTCCAACGATACCTTCTGTGCCGTTGACGTTATAGTTGTGTGTAGACTTTATATTCTATATTCTTTTATGTTTAGAATGATTTTTAGAACTATATCTTTATCATAGTTATTGTCCTTGGTGTGAATGGGTATGACGGTAGTAATATTCATATGGCATATCAGTACTATTTCAGTCTTTCTACTTCAAAATTTCACGTTTAATTCAATGTTACTCTTGCAGTTTCTTTGTAATTTATTGTGAAATTTACTAGCAATTTCAGAATGAAAATTGTTGCAAAGTAAATCCTACACACTTTTTTTTTTCAGTGTGGCTGCTTTACATTATTTACATGCGACAAAGAAACACAGTCATGCAGAGCGTAGTCTCGCGTAGCCAGACTGACGGCAGAACGTCTGGTCTCCAGGGCAGCTTTCATTCGCCAAGGACCGCCCAAGAGGATGCAGGGTTGCCAGGTTTTCACAACATAACCCGCCCAATTGCTACTCAAAACTAGCCCACTTGCGTTTCAGGGGGGTCCCCTGGTAAAAATTGCATTCCGGGGGGTAAAATCCACATTTTTGGTGGGGTTCTCTTGGTAAAATTTGCATTACAGGGGCTAAATATCATGTTATTTGGGGTCACTTTAACCCGCAGACATGAAAAACAACCCGCGGCAACAGTGATAAAGTAGCCCAATTCCACGGGAAAACTGCAGACTTGGCAACACTGAAAGCAACCAATCACAGCTCGTCTTGTTCAGCGTCATGTTCAGGGGCGTAAAAATATAAAGTCGATGTCCCCACTATAACAGAACGGAATGCAATTCATTCAAGAACATTGTGCAAGTTTACTACAACAATGGTGCTGTGAACTTCACATACTTTTGAAAATCCAGCGTTTAGTTGATCCTGATAAGAGCTCATTGTCTCAGCTGTAAACACGACGGCTTTCTTCTTCCATGAGAAAGTTTGATATCACGATGGCTTTGTTTTCAGGCGGACCCTTAAAAAGAGAGTGAAAATCCTGGAAAATTCAACCAATCAGATGATGACTTCAAAACTCCCAAAGTGTTCCCCATTATTTGTGCCATATGCATCAGATGTTCAGCCATCGGTCCATGACGTCTGAGGCTGAGACTATGCAGAGCAGGACATGTCCTAAACAAGGGGTGTTTCAAAGTCAGGATGAAATCGAAATTCACTCTTTTTTTTGTCTTTATCAAAATCACATCTGAAACGATTTTCCTTTCTGGATAACGCCACAGATCTCTTTATTTTTTAACCTATTGTAGTATGTAACACAATCTAATTGGTTCCTGATTGATAATATCATGTCTTGTCTTCCACTTCCATTGAATATCTTGTTTCACTTAGAAACATATCAAAAGCAGGTGCTCAACCAACTGTAAAGCATTTAAAAAAAAAAAAAAAAAATATCCAAATTTCAACTCTGGAAATAAAGTGTAACACTCACTCGAAATCTCTTTAAAAAAAAAAAAAAAAAAAAAAAAAAAAAAAAAACAAAACAGTAAATTGGGTTGCAAACAGGTTTCTTGTTGACTTTAAACTCTCTTGCAGCTTGCTGTGCAGTCACAAACAATTTAGATTCAGAACTATCTGTTTTATAATATTGGTTTTTTTTGTTTTGAATAAAAATAATTTTATTGCCATGAAATGGCTCTTTCTGTGACATAAACGCATTTGGTATTACCGCCCACCTCTATATATGTACATACACAAGACGGGTTCAGAATGGATCATTATTTAAGCACAGGTACATATTACAGATGTGGTCGTCAAACAATGAGCCTCTTTCTCCTGAAAGTATAGAACAGGAAATGAGAGTCCACATCCAGAGCTGTAAACATGAGCTAATCTTTTCCTAAAAGAGGGGAAAAAAGGAAATTTGTGATTGGAGATGAACTCCATTATGTGAGGAGAAGCTGCTCTATTAAGGTGAATGGTTGAATTGAGGATGGAATCGCGGCATAGAAAGACGACTGGCGTTTATTGCAGGTTGAGTCTCGGGGTCTCAGAGGGGTAACCAGCGTGGAGTGCCGGGGTGGTCTGTTTCTGTGTCGCCCCTGATGCCTAATTAAAATCTCAGCCATATTATCAACAGCAAGAGGGCGCAATCAGATGATAGGAGTGATAAATGATTTTAAAATGATGTTCTGAAAAAAAGAGAGCAGTTTTATGGTCTGTTTGCATGCAAAAATAATATTATGCTTTCCCAATAGTCAGCTGCCATGCTGTCTACATAGGTCGCTGCCTTCTAAGGCATCATCCTAAACAAAATGGAATTTCTGCAGTGACTGAACACAAATTAGCAGGAAAAAAAAAAAAAAAAAAACTAATTTCACAATTTAATCCAATAGAGTTTGACATTATGTTGCTAACAACATGATAGTCTAATAAGCATTAAAAAACAAAACAAAACATATATATAATAATCTTTTTTTATTAAAAAATATAATTTTTGATAGCTAATGAATGCATGTTTAAAAGTTAATTTTAGTAAATTTGTTTGAAATTCATGTTAAACAAAATATAATATTTTTTAAAACAATACATTTTATTTTTTATGTATTTAATTATTTATTAATACATAGGACACACATTTTTTGTTGGTCTAATTAAACTTTTTTGTAATTAATTAATTAACTTAATTAAAAAAAAATCAGTGTTTTATGTTGGGGTCAGCATCAGATGAAAAACATCAACAAAACATTATGATTATGGTATGGATCTCTTTTTATAGATTTCCAATTCACGAGTACATCATAAAAATAAAAAATAAAATTGTTTAAAAACAATGCCAGATGCCAAATCAAAAATATTGCTTAATAATAATAAATAATACATCATAAAAATATAAGTTTCCAATTGAAATTTCTTTAAAAAAATTAAAATAATAAATAAAAAGTCAGTTTAGCCGTATAAATTGCCTTAAATCCCAAAATAAAACACCCTTACTAACAGACAAAGGTGAAGTGCTGAATGCAGAGAGATGTGATGCAGAGCAAACTGTTGCATAAAGAAAGGCCACGGCACCAAACGCACCAAAGCCACATTTAGCCGGAGGTGGATCGTGTCGGTGGCCACCCTGCGTGTGCGATAGGGACTTAAACGTTTCACCTTTAACTAATTGTGTTTTTTAAGCTCGGGTTCCTGTAATTCTGCAGGACGGGGTGATCCTGGGAGGAAACATATGGTGTGGGACTCCTAAAGCTCTTAGCTGAGGCCCATCACACGGAGACGTCTCCGCAAACGGCGAATGTCACGAGCAGGCGGTGCACGAGCTCTCCACTCACCCATTAAAGCGGAGGAGAGGACAAGAGGAGAAAAAAATATCCAAGGCTGCGCCATTTTAGCTGTAAAGAAGTTACCGGTTCAAATAATGCCAGAGTCTCGCTCTCCCCGGTAAGCTGCGTGTGATCTGCTGGGACCGAGTGATCTGAGATTGCTTTTCCCACCAATCTCTTCCAAATGTCAGAGTTTTTTCGTCTTTCTAGAGGAAGAAAGATGAGAGAAGGCATACAGCAATATACAAGAGCACGACACACAGGTGGGGAAGAACGCCGGTAGAAATGGCCAGGACCTGAGTGGAAGCACCCTCTGGAGACAACAAGGGATGGGCCGTAAAAATCCCTGGGTCCCACACATGCACTTGCGTGCAATATAACAGCAGTTGGGACAAAAGCCTCTGCGTCATATCAGCAACGTGAGAAAAAATATATACTGATTTGCATTAAGGAAAAATCTGTAAAAAAGGTACATGGTAAAATGTGTGGGGACAGAGCTGAGAGTAACTCTTACAGCTGAATGCATTATTAAATTAGTCCAAATAATTAAATGCACTTAAGAAGTATGCAACCAGTATCAAGAAATGAATTGCAAAAATAATTACTATTTTCAAACAGGTTTCCAGAACATTCCTCATCAGATAATCCTGACCCGAAAGCCAATGTTGTGTTGATCAAGAAGTAAATGAGTTGTCATCAAACGATAAGAGATTTCATTTCGGTCTCGTATCTGCAAAACAACAGAATTAATAATAATAATAATAATAACTTTGTTTTATATAGCACCTTTAAAAGCAGCTTCTCAAAGCACTGTACATAACATTGAATTCAAAATTCAATGCAATTAAATATCAATTTAAATTCAATTATAAATCAGAAATTCAATTAAATATCTGGCCTGTTTATGATTGAATGCTTTTAAGCTGACTTTTTATGCTCGTCATATTTGCAACATGAGCACACATGAAAAATACAACAATAGGAAACAATGGGAGTTTTTTTTTTTTTTTTTTTTTTAAACAACCGTGACTTTCCGAGTTGAGGGCGTGTCTAAAGAATCATGAAACACTTTGGGACTAATCATAATTAAGTTTTAATTATGAATGTTGACTGTACAAATAATTTTTTTTAAGCATTTTATACACTGTTGATGAAAAATACTTGTTCAACAAGAGTAGAACACAGATAAAGCATTGATTAAACACCTAATACACATGATTTGCTCTTCACTTTGTTGCTATAGTGCAAAAAAAAAAAAAAAAATCCTTCATTTCTTTATCAGTAAGTGAAAATGACAAAAAGAAATATAAATTTGTTCAATGTATTTACTTCATGATTATGACTTCTTGTAAAAAGGAACTTTCCAGGAGGACTTGAAGGCAGCGACACTTGCATTTGATGCATAATTCAACTGACTGAGAGAAAGAGAGAGAGAGAGAGAGCGAGGGAGGAAGAAACCATGTAACTGCGGTTGGAGTAATCCAGTGTGTATACCACAGGGAGGAGCTGTGGTTCTGCCTCCATCAAACACACTGAATCAAGTCTCTCTCTCTCTCTCTCTCTCTCTCTGAATGGAGTAACTCTTGGCTCTGTGCCTCTCTATGAGAAGTCAGAGTGGTTTTGAAAGGCTTTCTGAAGACTAAAAAGTCCTAAGTCTTTCCTGTTAGTGTGGACCGGAGAGACTAGAGGAAAAATAATAATCCACTAAGTAATCTTATTTGCAAAGGGTTACTTTGCATTTTTAAAGAAATTCCAATAATGATATAAAATACATAGTTAATTGGATATGAAAATAATTCAGCCACTTTTTTTGTCCTTTAAAATGTGATGTACTGAGTAACTGACAGTAAATGCACTTTATGTTTGTTTTCCATGTTCGTTTTGGTCTCTAAATCATTCAAAAATACTTTACTGTGTATAGATCACAAGATCAACAAGTCAAATATTTTTGAATGAAAAGTTAACATCCTGCTTCAATGAAACGTTTCATTCATTTCCAGTGGATTTATTTTTCTTCGCTTTAAACATGTCATCATAATAAACCCGCTCGATCCCTTCCTGTTGTTTTAACCCCTGAAAGTATGCGAGCGTGTTTTGAGATGCATAAAGCAGTCAGACGGCACGCGGGGAGCTCTGCGAAGAACTCTCCGGCCACATGTTTCACAATCCCAAGTCCCCCGATGAGAGAACTCGATCAGTAAGATGCCATTCCCAAAGAGTATCCGTTCTCCTCTGAGACGTGTCAAAGTCACTATTTCAAGCTCTCAACGCCTGCTCCGAACCGCAAGGTGGTTCCTATTTGTGCTCGTGTTCTGTTATTGTGGGGTTTCGGTGGCACATGTGGTTTAAACGAAGCCTGCTGAAATACGGTGAGGAGAAACACTCGCTGTTTTGCTGTTTATTTAGCCTAGTGTGGTGCATTAAATAACCCAGGAGAAAGTTTTATTGCTCAGAGGTTGCTCAGGAGACTTTTCAGGTATCAGGTGTCTCATTTAAGTATCAACTCTGTCTCAGATGTTTCTACTAAAATACCAAGGGAGACATTTTGGTAACACTTTACGATAAGGTCCCATTAGGTAATGCAAAATTAAGCAATACATTTGTTACAATATTCAGCTTTTTCAATGTTAGTTAATAAAAATACAAAATGTTCATTGTTAGTTCATGTTAGCTGATATAATAATATTGACATACTTGCACTAGTAAATGTTGAAATTGATATTTACTAAGATTAATAAATGCTTTTGGAGTATTTTTCATTGTTAGTTCATGTTAACTGATGTAGTTAACTAATGTTAATCAACGGAACTCTATTGTAAAGTGTTATCGACATTTTAGACAATTGAGAAAATTGTTCACTGTGCATTAAAAGTATAAAATGAGTTTAGATGATTTGCTCTTGGTTGATGAGATATGTTTGATCTCTGACTTTTGGTATCTGTTAGATCTTTTCTGAGATCTGAAACAAAAACTGAGAAGCGAAAGACTTAAGAAAAAGTTTCCATTCTCTCTGCATTTAATTACATTGCCATCTAGGAGAAACAATTGAGATATTATACAAATCTCATTTGAGGTTTCTCTTTCCTGTGGGAACACGCATCTGAAAGTAGAGTTAAGGGAGTTAAGAACGAGTGCACACTAGCTAATTCTCCATCAGAAAAGCATCATCAAATCTTTTTTTTTTATGTAAAATTTCTTTCCAGATCAATTGACCCCATTCTTTGGGTCAGTCCTATAATGTTGAGATTTGCTCAGTGTTGTTGCATTGTTTCTCTTGATTAATAGAGGCCCTTGGATGCAGCGCTCTGACCTCACATCAGTAAATGTGCTCCGAACACAAGCCGGCGGTGTCCGTACATCTGTGAGCATTGTGGAGATGGCATATTTACTGCCCTTGCCAGTGGGGTCAAGCCTCGGGCCTGTTAAACGTAGTGGAGGATGTAAAAAGCAATTATTCGTCTACGTGTGACCTTTAAAGCCGCCATCACCGGCTCCTATCTGCTCTTCATTATCATAGGTGATGATCTCCTACTTGTTCTGTGATTTCAGCACTCAGAGAAACGGCACATACAACAGCGAGTAGTTAATGGATAATACGGATATATTTTGGACAAAGTCTACACAAACAAAGTCTACACAATTTTTTTTAAACTGTTAAATTAAACAATTGGCCACTGCCCCTTTTTAAGATACCGTTTTAAATAAAAAAATAAAAAATCATTATTTACTCACCTTCATGTTGTTCCAAACATGTATGACATTCTTTGTTCTGTGGAACACAAAATCAGATATTTTAAAGATATTTTGCTCATATTTTGCCTCACAACAAACAAAAATAAGAAAGATATTTTTTTCAAAATATATTATTTTATGTTGCACAGAAAAAAGAAAGAAATGCAAACAGGTTTGGAACGAAACAAGGGTGGGTGATGACAACATTTACATTTTTTTATGAACTATCCCTTTAAAGGAGAAAGTGAAGAACTGCATTATTAATAATAATTACCACTCTCCCAAACACTCTCCCTGTCTGCCAATGGTCAGCCAAACAATGACAATCTCAAATTCATAAATATATATCTGAATCTGATTGGCTGAGAGGTCTTTCCAGCCATGCGATATTCTACCAGTATCACCACGGGAACCGTTTCACCGTTTGTATCACTCCGCTTGAAGTGACTGTCATGGCGGTCGATCAAATCCACCATACTTTTTACAAATACTACACTTGCTGTACCACGAACTGTAGTTTTAAGAGTTTTTTAGGCAAGAATGTAGTTGTTTAGACCTGAAATATGTGACTCATGTTTAATCATAGCGCCAATTTTATAATTTGTTTAGACGTTTTCGGAGATGCAAGCTCTAGGCCATCAGCAGCCTTTCAGTGCTCGTGTACCCGCCGAGAACAGCTTCATCTTGGCCAGTGCTTTGGGGATTTGGGAACAACTAGAAACTATTTAGAAGCCAATAACAACAGAGAATGTGGAAAAGTACATAAAAAAATGCCAGCAAGAATGCAAGCTGTTATCAAGGCAATACAAAATAATTTTTTTTTTTTTTTTTGGTTTTATGTGTGAATAAAGGCAGTTTAGTTGTTTCAGCTTGTTATTTGCCTAATAAATGACCTTTTTTTTTTTTTTTTTTGACAAATTCCTAAAATATTTGTGGCCTAATATATACACACAGTGTTTAACAAATTTATAAAATCACCATTTACAGTATTTGTGTATAGTTAGTTACTGTGACCACTCAAAAATGCCACCACAACCATTCACAAATTAAAAATGAAATTGAAACTAGTCATGCAATTATTGTGTTCATTGTTGTCATTTCTTAGCTACTAAAGCCCATCCATTCTGTAAAACCCCAGAAACAAAAACTACACAGCGCTCTCAAGAAATTATAAAGGTTTTTTTTTTTATGTGGGTCGGGGGTTTTTGAGATTAAGAGAGGATAGCTGAGGATGTCAAGTTCTCCAGTCATCCTAATAAAAAACACAGCAAATAAGATGTCGTCCTGTTTGTATTCATTATCAGTTCTTACATGCACACACTCTTGCATTAAACATTAGACAGCCTCTGATGTCTGCTTAACAGTTTAATCCCCCCCTTCACCATTCAGCCTGTCATAATAAAACCAGCCAAGCACACAAAGTCAAATATAAGCACAGAGAGGGAGGGCATGCGTTCGTTGGTTCGTTCATTTGTTGGTTCGTTCACCGTTCGGCACTTCGCTTCATTCGCGCGAGTCGAAGAGGAAGCGTTGTGATCTCCCCTCTTCACCTCACACTCATGCAGGGCCGATCGCACCGTACGCTTCAAGTGTGACACTTCAATTCAATCTTCCCAGTGTGCCGAGGCCGGCCTATCAGCTGGCCGCAGGACGAGTGTGGCGCGCATGCGGCGGGACGATAGCAGGCCCTTCAAAAGACCCCCTCCTCTGGAGCCTCTACAATGGAGCCCACTTCTGTCAACAAAGCACTGAACGAAGGAACCCACATATCTACTCTATGGAAAAGATTAACTGTAGTAAATCCCTTTAGCCTGCCCTCAACACCCCCTTCATCGACAACCCACCCCTTCTTCCTCTTCTGTTTTATTTATTTATTTATTTTTTTATATATAAATGTAAGTCATTTACTGGATGCTGATCCGCTGCGTTGAACTGGAAGGAGTGTTTTAAAAAACGAGGAGTGGGTAAAGTCAAAATGAGAGTCTCTTTAACATCTCAGTTGTTTCTACATGACAGCAATGAGAGCAAATGGAGACTTCTGCTTTCTCATAGGAAGAAGATCCATTGATCTCACATGTGTCTCATTTGGAGTACCAAAATCTAAAGATAAGCCCTACTGGGAAAAAAAAAAAAAAAAAAATGCTAAATGTATTTGAAACACATTTATTTTGTGCTAAGTATACTACAAATACATTCACATATTTATGTGCTAAATAAAAATACTCTGCAATTGTACTTTTGGTCCTGTATACTAAACTGGTATACTTAAAGTCTGCTAAATTGGAACAACTAATTTTGTACTTAATGCACTTTAATTGTGCATAAGTAGTGCTGAGATTCAACTAAACATATACTGAAGT
Source organism: Ctenopharyngodon idella (assembly GCF_019924925.1). Classification (NCBI taxonomy): domain Eukaryota; kingdom Metazoa; phylum Chordata; class Actinopteri; order Cypriniformes; family Xenocyprididae; genus Ctenopharyngodon; species Ctenopharyngodon idella. The sequence continues at coordinate 26,714,633 of NC_067231.1, forward strand.
ATATTTGATTGTGCTAAAGTGGAAGATAATAAAATCTTTATTAATAGTGATATTAAAACACTTTTTAGGCATAATATTAAAAAATGTGCATTGTGCAATAAAGGAATACTCCAAATAAAGTTTAATAATAATAATTTAATATCATTAAGTCTTAAGTGATATGTTAATGGTTTTGAAGTATAGTTAGTATGAAATAAATATATTTTAAATAGATTTTTGTATAGGTTTTTTTTTTTTTTTTTTTTTTTTTTTTTTTTACTAGGGAGGTCTCAATATGAACTAAAACACTTCTCATCAAAAACTCCTACACCTGCTGTACTATTCACATATTCTCAATTTTTGTCTTCGGGAATTTTAGGAGAAACATCTGAGACAAAGGTGAGTTTCAGAAGAGATCTCACACTGCAGCGTGCAAAGATGTCAAAGTCTGTAATCAGATTTTGATATTTCATTATGAACTCAGACATGTCTCATGGAAAACTCCTTAAACCAGCTAAATATATCCACATAACATAACATAAACACATATTTATATTATTCACATATTTTTATTTTTTTTTATTTATCTTAACCCTAGTTAAGATAACTCTATACTAGGGGTGTAACGGTACATGTATTCGTTCCGAACCGTACGGTACGGATGTCAAGGTTCGGTTCATACGGTTCACGATGAATACCGTCAGTCACAGGTGATCCACAATCCAATCCAGAAGGGGGCGCATGTGGTAATACAACGCTGTTTGCTAACCGCCACAACAGGAAAAAGAGCAAAAGAAAAACAATGCATGAACGCGAATGAGTCAAATGTGCGTGAAACAGAGCGGAACATGGATAATTAAGTATAGGAGGGCTGGGCTTAAGATTTGAATGTTTAAAGTGGAGCAAATTGTAACACTCCTAATGCTCAAGTTTTATTTTTCACTATTCTATTTATTTTGTACTTTTATAACACAAGATGCTTTTCAGTCCTGTAGCTGATTGTGACCAAATACCTTTTGTTTTTTATCAGCCCTGCAAAAAAATATGACCTACGAAAGAGTGTATTCTGTTTACTGCTTAGTGCTTAATACACTAAAGGAGGCTTTACTGTACCAACTAGGGGACTAAATGCCGCTAGGTGGAACAAACTGATTTGCACGACTGTCTGTTAAAAATAAATGAAACCTAGCATTGTGGATTTGTTCCTTTGTCTGGTAATGCTTTAGTTTAGGGTCCAGTTCTCACTATGAACTAGTTGCTTATTAGCATTCATATTACTAGGATATTGGCTGTTTATTAGTACTTAAAGCAGATATTACTGCCTTATTCTGCATGGCCATATTCTACATCCCATAATCCTACCCAATACCTAAACTTAACAACTACCTTACTAGCTATTAATAAGCGGTAATTAGGGGTTTATTGAGGCAAAGGTCATAGGTAATAATTAGTTGATAGTGAGAACTGGACCCTAAACCAAAGTGTGACCATTGTACCGAAATCGTACTGAACCGTGACCCCAAAACCGAGCTACGTACCGAACCGTGACTTCTGTGTACCGTTACATCCCTACTCTATACACATTCTGTACAACAATTGTCTTGTTCAATTCTATTGTTATTCATCATTAGGAATTTTAAGAGAATCATCTAAAACAACTGTGATTTTTCAAATAAACAAAGCTGAGACCTCGTTAAGTCTCTCAAGCTACAAAAGAGCAATTCCTCTTCCTCTGGGAAGTGAAAAGAGTTGGACAATAGGAAAAGAAAGGAAAAGAAGTGTAGCTGAATGCTTGAAGAGTGAAGCACTGAAGCTCTCCGAAAACTACTTCACAATGGCAGTGATCCATTGCAAATACAGTTTAATATAGAGAGAGCACATCCAACGGCTCGTGCGCCGCGTGGGTTGAAACCACATGGCCATTTCTCCATTAATTCCAGAGAGGGAGAGAGAAAGAGAAAGAGAGAGAGAGCAGGGAAATACGGAGTGACTTGCACGTCACCAGTGCGAGGTGGAAAAGCTCTACAAACAGTTCAATACCGCTGCCACTGTCCAAACAGCCCGCTCCACTCATTAATTTTAAAAAGTTGTGTGAATCTGCCTTGAACAGTAAATATTTAACCAGCACTCTGCATCGCCTGGCCCTCGTAAGCTCAACTTTAAACACACGCACACACATGCACCGAGAGCGGCTGAAAACTAATTACCAGAGGCAGAGCCACTTGTCGGCCGCCACAAGAAATAGAAGGTCAAGAGAGTCAGTTCGGCTCTGACAAACAGTCACGCTACTGAATGATACAAATTAGCCATAGGGCAACTCTCTCGCTCTGCCATTACGCGCCAGGAGAGAAGAGAACGGCGTGATCCATACATCTGTGCGTGATCGTTAAGACGTTCGAAAAGGGAATGCTATGAATACAACAGTCGCTGGAATGAGGCGGACTTTCTTACAGGGGAGTTAATGATGTGTTTCTCAAGCCCTTTAACCATATACTGTGAATATTCCAGCAGCTCCTCCAAACTTTGTTTCATTATTGACCTCTGGCCCGAGGAGGATCTGGCAAAGCAGATGCAGTAATGCTGCATATCAAATGTTCTAGTGCAAAGTCGAGCGTTGGCTTGATGGATTTCTGGGTTCGGCTCGACGATTTAACAGCCGTGCCTCTTGGACTTTAAGTGACAGGAAATATTTTACCTCCTCTCGTGACGGCGGCGTGAAACGTATCAATCTGACCGGACGGAGAGGGGAGGGAGGGTCATTTTGGGGAAATGAGAGCTGGTTTGCGGATGGAGCGATTGATAGTTCAGAGAGAGAAAAATGCTACTGGGAGAGGAGGGAGTCTCTGGTGATCGCCGCAGACTGATGGATGACCAATGGGGTGTGATTTGCAGGGATGACTTGATAAAGAAGATGAGTGAACATCAGTGAGAGTTTAAAAATGAGTAGTGCAAAAAAAAAAAAAAAAAAAAGTCAAGTCTGAGGGAAAGTCACATTGTAAACTTTACTTCTTGAAGTCTTAAAACAGCAGAAGTGCTATTAAAGATGAAATAATGTGGCTTGGTGGTTAGTGTTTGCATTTGGTCAATACCATGTGTTTTGGTTTTAATTTGTTTGTAACTATTTTCATTGGAGAAAACAGAGAAGGTTTTGTATAATATGTAAGCTATTCAATTTTAGTGTTGTCAAAAGTACCGACTTCGGTACCAAGTCAGTACTGAAATTTTAAAAACGTGACGATACCAGCATTGAGTGCTGTTGAGCAGATTCTTAAACACCTCTGATTGGCCACTGTGTTCACGAGCTCAACAGATATGTCTGTGATTGGCTACAATGATCAATACTTCAAAAACATGTTGTAAATAGACATTGTTGACGCTCTTCACCAAGCGCTTACAAAGATACACACAGGAGCACTGAAAGCAGGCGTCTATCAACGGATCCCTAATATATCCGCTGATAGATGCCTGCTTTCAAACGCTCCCATGTGTATCTATGTAAGTGCTTGGTGAACAACATGTTTTTGAAGCGTTGATCATTGTAGCCAATCACAGACATATCTGTTGAGAGTGTGAACACAGTAGCCAATCAGAGGTGTGTAAGAATCCACTCAAAAGCGTTCAAAATGCTTGGAGACAAAATGCTGATATCGTCACATTTTTAATATTTCAGTACCGAAGTCGGTACTTTTGACAACCCTACTCAATATTAAGTTCTTGTTTATTGAATTGTTAAATATAATGTATATAAACTAAACAAAATACAAGAAGAACAAGAAATACATCAGATTACACAAGTAAAATGGTTAATGTTGTCCTATGTTGACTTGTGACAAGAATTTTTAAACACGCAAGTCACTGGAAACTGCCGTGAAAAGTGCCATAAACAACACACATTTTGCAAAAATGTACCAAAATGTGTTTTTTTTTTGTTTTGTTTTTTCACGACACTTTTTTTTTTTTTATAAACCCCTTTCTGCAATGGAGAAAAAATGATATAGTGCCTCGTGGATGTGTCACCTCAAAAGTGCAGCGAAATGTACCGTATATCAGGTTTTGCAGAAATATAGCCAGTCTTGTATTTCTACGGAGCCGCTGAAGGGACATGTTGATTGGGTTACACTTTATTTTGATGGTCCGCCCCCATATTCTCTTGACTATAAATAACATTGCACCTACATGCCAACTAATTCTCATTAGAGTATTAGTACTGTTAGGGGGGAACGCATTAGTTTTGTGAGAGAACCCAAATGTTTTGCAAGCAAATGTAAAGTTTCTCATGGGAACACAATAGCTTTGCGAGCGAATGGAAATGTTCTGCAAACGAAATACATTTGTAAAAGAATGCAAATGTTTTGGATCACCATATCCCCATATTGGCTACATATATTTACATCAAAAACATTATAGTTACTCTACAGTTACTTTTACTCCTTTAAACGGTGTCATTTTTATACTAACCTGATGGCTAATATCAGGCTACCACATTTGCTGTAGTTTATTATATATGGTAGAAACTATAGCTACAATGGGAATTTTCACACAGAACTACATAAAGTGTACATAAAATGTACAAAACCTCAACATGTGATTCGGAGTAGTGTCTGGTGACAGCATGTCTTCACAGTTTGGCTAATGTCTGACCTGGTGCTCACAGTCATGAAGTAATGGCCTGATCATATAGGCCACCTGGTGTTCATTTAAACTATAGGAAATATCCCACACACAAATCCACGCTTGAATACCAGCGCTGAGCACTCCCACAGCCAGCTGCAGACCACTATTTGATGGAGAAAGCGTGTTTCTGGTTAGCCCGGCCTCTGCGGTCGCTCACAGGGGTGAAATCCTGAAAATCCCAAAGTCAGATCCTCACCATTAACCAAATTCAATTTGTCATTTGAGTAATTATCCATGATGGTTAAGAGCCCTACGATCATTCCTGATGAAGGGGGAAAATAGAGGATGAAAGACAGAAAGGCAGAGAAGAAACGTGAAGAAAATAAAGGTGGAAGACATCAGAAATTGTTCCTCAGCTGGTTGCTGTGATGTGGTGTGCAGGGAGGACAAACACACACACACACACACAAACGTAGTGTTTGTGCCAGTATGGACGGCTGTGTGAAGCTGTCCTGGGACTGGTGGGAGAGAGAAAGGCTCGCTAGTTCTTGGCAGAGCGGTTGAACATCTGCATTTGGGCGTCGCAAGGGGAAAACCACGTTCTTCAGAGAACCGGCCTCGCGAGCTCCGGGTAGAATACATTTGGAGGTCAGTGTGTGTGAAACAGGAATTATCAAAGAGAAAAAAGTCAAATGAAAGGAAAAGAAAGTGTCCAAACATGCAGAACGGACCACGGAGTCATGACCCGAACACTTGTACGGCACAAAGCGAGAGCCGCGCATTACAAAACGCCTGCAAATGTCAGAGATGCAAACAGTGAATATTTGCACAGCTCTGAGAATTCACCATAAGTTGTTTACATACATCTTTAATCGGCTCAATATCAACATTTCAAAGAACGTTTGAACAAAGTGCTGAAAAGAAGATGAGTGCGAAGACAACCTGAACCCATGTGGCTTCCTTTTGCTCGGGTTGGATGGTCAAAGGTGGACATGTGTTGTCTAAATTAGGACTAACTTTCTTAATCATCACTTTTGTCTTGCACACAGATAATCACACGTGCCTGCTGTCTTCCAGCTTCCACTACGGCAGAAATGTTAATTACGAATGATTAAATATCTCGCTCCCGCTTGGAGACTGAGGTATATCTCCGGCTCGCTGTCAATCAAACACAACATACGCACACAAAAACCTCTCCACTGCATCACAGAGGAGTATGTTCTCAAAACTTTTTATGTTTCTTTCCAGAGTATAAAACCACGTTTCCAAACAGAGCAGAGCAGAGGAGTTATCTGAACGCATAAACTTCAGGTGTCAACAGCGGTGAGATGAGAATAAAGTGAAAATCAATCAATAAATCAATAAAAATAACTTGTCTTTCTAGGGCACATCATTTCTGGGTCTGGAGAATGAGATTATGCCCATGCCTGGTTTTGCTAATTATGTAAGGGAATACTCGGATCCTTGAGCTGTCTATCAGAGCGCTACCCCAGGTGATCCAGAAATGAATGTTTATCTTGGACCTTCAAAAGGAAATGACATCACGCAAGGCGTCCAGAAAACAGGAAGGAAAGATGCTGCTGGCATTATAGTCTGTGGGAAGATGACAGAAGAGAGTTAAGCTACAAAAAATAAAGCAATGAAGAGAAATATTAAGTTGATTATTAATAGTAATGGCATGTTTTATTTAATTCAAATGTTTAATTTTTATTTTATTATTTTTAATTATTTTCTATTTGTTTTTAAATCAATATAATAATAGTAATTCCTTGTTAAAAAGCTACTTGAATCTAAAAAAATAATTTCGGAATAAAATGTTTATTATAAAGTCTCTAATTGTAGGATTTGTTGGTATTATAGGCAATGCAGTCAGATAATTAAGATGTTTTTTTTTTTTTTTTTTTTTTTCCATAACCAGTGGGACAGTGACATCCTGAAATAAACCTACAGAGAAAAAATAAAGAGTTCCATGAAACATGGATAACATTTTAGAAAAAAAAAAAATGCTGAAATTTGAGGTCAATGGTGAATGTTTCAATCAGCTAAATTGGACACATTATTAGTGGGAATATCCTGCCAAAATTTATCCCACTGGAATTTCCGCCATTCAATAATCAGGCAGAAACCTAGTATCTTCAAAAACGCTACTTTTCAGGAAAGTTGATATTGTGGCTTTATATGTGGTCAGACACTTGCATGTGTCATTATGCTGCGATCACGCCATGTTGTAATT